>NC_049910.1:24482210-24596974 GCF_001411555.2 Juglans regia | reverse complement strand
CTCGACGCTTCAAATGTTCGTTCGATCCCAAGCGAAATTTGGGGGCGTCACAACGTGAGTGTGAATTTCTGACTTGCGATTAGACTTTTATACTCCCTATCGAGGTGAGCTTCCATTTCTTGTGTTAGGGGTGTTCGTCCACTGTACTGGGTACCAAGCCGTTGCATTTAATGCTGCGTGGCTTCTCCGGGTTATGTCCCCTATGGCAAGTGGTGAGTGTGGCCATTGTTTGGGCACTCTATCAGGAACAGTGCTTTTTGTTGAGATCTCGTGCTTGCATTTTGTATCTGACCATTTAAGATAACATGGCTCCTCTGTAGATTTTCGGGCAGAGATGTGTTAGAGTTTTATCGCTAGTGATACCGGTGCTCAACATGAAAGTTTTAGCAGACCTAAAGTTTCAACATGAAAAAAAAGGTTTGGATACTAATATTATTACTACAACGACATATTAATTAATGCGACACTTATCGTGTCACTGCCATGTCAGTTATTTAAAAAAATAAAATCATATCTAGAATCTCTCTCCTGTTCTCTTTCTCTCTAAAACTCTCTCTTTCACATCGATGAGTCCCTTCCATCTATCACTTGATGTTAGAGTGATTATTCTAATCATTAGGAGTTATACTCCAATTAATGAATTCCTTTTGAAACGTTGGCATGGTAGCTAAATGAGAAAAGGAAAAACAATTCCCTAGGGTGACCCATAAGGCCCTGTTATGCTCGGATTTGTGTGGAGATTGATCTATCAAATCCTAGAGAGAATGCTATATGGATTGGATCCAATTTCAGAGATTTTTTTTGGAAAAAGGTCTTTTTTGCATCTTTCCCTAAATACTGTGACCTATGTAATCTTCAAGGTCATGACAGTTGCATGCAAGAAATGCTTACATCATCATAAAAAAAAGTGGTTGTTGAAGTTCCAAAAGCATAAGATGCAATACAAGTCAAATGTGATAATTCTACCATGCCAAATAACATGTCTGATGTTAAAGAAGTAGATAATGTTGAAATAATTGAGCCCCCACTAATCAGGAAGTTGATTCCATGTGATGAGTTACATTCTCCTATTCATGGAAAGATAAACTTTGTTAGTGCAACTGTGAGATTTGAAGTGGGATGAGTTACATTCTCCAATTTAGCAGTTAGGGCATGCACATTTGGAAGTCTAGTCATTTGTGAGTGTGATATATTGGGTAACACAAATCGGAATCTTTGATTGCTTTGGCAAACCATTTGCGTGGAGGATTGGCATATTGACTCACTTGTTGAGCCTTTTGCTTATTGTGTGGCTACTAATATTGTCGAAGAGCCTACTATTTTTATCGATCTTGAGTTTAATAAATCTAGTAAAGAGAAAGAAAAGAGGTTAACATAAATTTTCTGGTTTTGAGTGTGGCACCCCCAGGTCCCCGCTTAGGATGTAATAGAGACTTGGAGTATCGGGACATGCAATACATGGTTATACACCCTCGTTCATGACAATTAATATGTAATACATCATAGTATGAAACTAGAATTATGCAATAATCGCAGCAAAATAATGGTGACTTATAAAAATTTATGCCAGAATGAACTAAACATCCCAAAAGATTTATTAACCATAATAGATACCGCCTTACTTAAAAGGTCCACAAAGTAAGGCATAAGTTCAAACATAAAGTGGGAGATAGGATCTCCTTAATATAGAAACTACATTCAAGTTCCATTGTCAAATCAAATCTCTCATCCGCTCTATAGTGAATAGAGTCATCGATAAAAACACTAAGATCAAATCCAGCCTCTTCCCAGGATCGGGCTCATCCTCAACCATCTGAAGCCTACAGTTCATCTTGCTAGTCGTATACCGATCCTGACACAACTTCTACCATTTCGGGAGAAATAGTAGTGAGACTAATAGAGTGAGATTCCTTGAAATCTCAGTCTGTTAAACAACCACATTTCACAGAGATAAGATATGTATGATAAATGATAAACATGAGATGCATGTTAGATATGCAGAAAAATCTGTATTTGTCTTCCATTGAGATTTCTCAACATTTTCCAAAAACACTTTAAGGCACATTTTCTTACTGAGAACATTTTTCACTTCATTTTTGAAAAAACATAACATTTCTTATTAGAGCCATCGTTAACATAATGTATGGTATCATCACAACTCCCCTATATGCATTGTGAGTAATTGCTAGTGGTCGTAGTACAACTCACATTGAAATTATGTTGTCTGCAGACTCGTTACCCAATGCATTGGTATCATAATATTTCATCATAACATAACATCATAACGTATGCACGCACCAGCATTAGATGTCATAAATGACTTCGCTTCAGCATTCTTTAAAAAGAGTCAATTTGAAGCCCGTTGAAGGTTTTCATGCAATGTTTGAAAAATGTATTTCGTGACATGTGTGTATGTAGTCAGCTTCATGAAAAATGACATTTATAATTGCAATATGCTAAAATGGTGAGAATCTCACATGTCATGTAAGCAAGTAATCAAATACTCAATGATTTTTCATGCTCAAAATGACATTTATAAATGAATGTGATGCTTATATAATAATCATAAATAAATTATCTAAGAGTAAGTTAGAAGCTAGTTTACAAACTTTCCGAGTACTTAGGAAAATGGTGCGGTTGTAATAAAAGTTATTCTAAGTTAGGAATTGTAAAACTAAGGAAGATGTTCATAACAAAAAAAGGGTTCAAATAATGATATCTACAAAATTGCCCCTATAATTCTCAAAATTGCCACTAAGGCCCTAAACTTTCACTATTTACACTTTGGCCCCAAATTTCAACAAATGTCACAAACTCCATATTTTACATGTTCTAAATCCATATATGACCTTAGAATCTCAAGAATCAATTAACTACTATGCCAAATTCAACCAACCCGTGGCATGCAATATGTGGGTCTTTTGTGATTTCAAGCCTATAACCTCTATGGATGCATGTGTGATCAAGTTTGATCAGGTATCAAACCATAAATATGATCTTAGGGACATGTTTATAACTTAGATTCAGGTCACAAGAGTTTATCCCAACACTTGTGCATTGAATAATACCAAATCATCATAAAACCTTCAAACTGTGTGTATGCATGCTGTCTCTAGCTTCTCTTTGTCAATGCAAGCTTTAAAACCTAAGTGAATCATGCATTCTAAATTGTATCTTGATAACAAGGTATTTCTAGATGCTTATCATTCATGTTTTGGAGACTTAGCCAAGATTTCATATGATAAACTTCAACCAAGTGTAACCCGAAACATGCTAGATTCATATTATAAACACAAGATATTGATTTATAAACCTATCATGATATGCTATTTTTCTCAAATTTAAACCTTCAAGAAATCTTCCAAGAAACTAGTAAAACATATAAGATCATATTAAGACACGTCATGGCTAAAATTTCATCAAAAAACAATTTATTCATGCCCAACTTCAAATCTGAAACAAAATGCATGTCCTTAGGTTAAACCTTGTATAACTCAATCAAATATTCATTCTCATGCCATGATTCAAAGCCTAACATGTGAATCTAACACCCAACAAGAGATAAGGCAAGACTACGTACAAAAATCATTACCATTGAGCTCTCAAAACTCAACTCACTTCAAGAATCACACTCAACTACTCGACCCAACATTTTCTCACACTTTGAGTGTTTTACTCTCAAGAATACTAGAGGAAGGCTAGAGAAAGTTTTGTGAAGAAGTGAGGAGTGAAGAGAGGAATTTATAGGACTCAATGGAGGGGTGAGAGGCAAGGAGGGGCACGATTTGGCTGAAGGGTGAGGGTTGTGAGTGGTGGATGTGGGTGGTGGAGTGTTGAGTTAAACAAAATACAGTTGTATCATGGCTTGGTCAAATGAATAGTGGCCTAAGGCTTCACAATTATACCATGGTCAAGTGTTAGAAGGTGTAACGCCCCGTTCTTCGGAGGTCCGGAGAGTTAACTCTTAATACCTAAAATCAACTTAAATAATACAACTATAAAGTCCAGAAAATTCCATAAAACATTAATCCAGTTAATTAAACCAAATATCTAAGTTCCTCCATGGGGACAATAAAGAAAATCTCAATAACATAAATTAAAAACTCTCTAAAACTAGAAATTATTCTTAACTCATCATATCAAAATAACCGAAAAATAAAATCAGTTTACTAACAACGACTCTCAATAAGCACTTGTACCCTCAGGTACTTATTCCACTTTGATCATCACACCTTGCTAAAACTTCCTACTCTTGTTCTCCAACTGAACCATCAAAATTATCTGAAAAAAAATATATGGAGATAAGGGGTGAGTTATCAACAACTCAGTAAGCAGAGAACATATACCAGTGTATAAACATGAGCATTTACAGAAATCAGAATGCAGAACAAAACATTTTCATTTTTAGAGTGCGGAAGCAGAACATGTTATCAAAATATCAGAGCGAAGATTTAGAAATAATTTCATTCAAAATATTCTTTGGCATAGCATAAATGATCATCATCATCATTAGAACATCATATCAGAACAGAGGCTATATATAATCCCCGTGGTAGGATTGTGCACTCAAAATAGAGACCACTACTCTAACCCGTGGTAGGGCCGTATCTACTATTATTACCCATGGTTGGGCCGTATCCACTATTATAACCCGTGGTTGGGCCGTATCCACTATTATAACCCGTGGTTGGGCCGTATGCCACTATTATCACCCGTGGCAGGGCCGTAACTGAACAGAGCGGAAACAGAATCAAATTCAGAATCAGAGAGTCATGCCAAAGGTTTTCAGAAATTACGTCTTATCCAAACAGAGTACTGAACAAAATCTTCAGAACAGAACAAAATCATATCACAACATAATTTATGCACAAAATTTCATATTCGCTCTCTTTTTTAAAGTTCAGAAACAGAATATCAAAAATAAGCTCATGTCTACACCAGTCATGATAGAAAATACTTTTTTCTTAAACAAAATCTCATGAGTAATGCAGAACAAATAACTGAGGTAGTTCAAATTTCTTTTCAAAAATCAAATTGTATAGTTTCCAAAAATAACCTCAGCTCATTTTATTTTAATGCAAAGTCTAGCATAGGAACCACGCTTACCTGGACTTCTTAACTTTTCATAATTTTCCTCAAAAATGCCGAACAAATATTAATCGTCACCTATAAAATAATCACGTAACTTCCATAAATTTCTGATCAAACATGTACCTCAATATTTAAACCTGAAATGCTAAAATAACCTATTTTCTTAAACTTCTAAAATTATCCTAACCCTTAAAATATTATCACTTTCTAATTTCATCATTAGTCACTTAAACGAATTCATACCGAAGAGAGTAATCGAATAAATAATATGCTCAATGAATACCGATGTTTTTAAAAATACTAAAGTACCCATAACATATTATAGATTAATAGAATACTCTAGCTACTTAAAATCTCATAAAATAAGGCCCACTAAAAAAAAAAAAAAATGAGTTCCATTGAAAACTAAATAGTTCAAATTAAAAATGTAATCATATCTTATAATGTATAATGAAAACCAAGCCCATTCATTAAAACACAACCAATTAAAAACAAACCATTAAAACAAAATCCATTAAACTAAACCCCCGTAACAATATATCTGAAAACAGAGCAACATCTAAAAACACTTAAAAACAAGTTTGAGGTATTTTACGGAAAAGTCAAAGACCAAAGGTGTGATGGCAGTTTGAAGTTACCGGGAGTATCATAACCATAAAGTTTAAAACTTCATGCTAATATTTTCAAAGAGTGCAAAGTTTCTGCTTGTTTATAGGTAAACATAAAACTCAACAAAAGGAAAAAGGAAACCAAAAGAGGGGTGCGACGAGGCTCACCCTGAGGGAAAAAGTGGTCGCGACAGCACTAGGCGAGAGAGAGGCGTGCGATTCTGAGAGAGAGAGAGAAGAAATCTGAGAGAGAGATGAGAGGAAGAAAACACGGAGAGTGAGCGGTAGAGAGAAAAGAGAACCAGGAGAGAAAGAGGGACTAATTCATGCAATGGAGAGTGACACACGGCGTGTGCATGGAGGTGTTACCGAGAGAGAGGCTGGTGGTTTGAGTCGACGGTAGTGTAGCAAGGTGTTGCAGGGCGTAGCTAGCAAGACTAGGTTATGGCTGTTTCCGTCAAGGACAGTGGCTGAACGCGTGCCTGGGAAGGAGGGTCTAGCTATGGAAGTACTCTGTTTCTTGATGCAAAAACAGAGCAGTTTTGGCTTCTTTCGGGGTTTATCAGCGCGACGTGAGCCTGTTAGTGGAGGCTTGTTGTGGTTGGTTCTACTTCGGGCTAGTGTTTTCCATCGTGCAAGGGGCCAGCCGTGTGGGTTGCGGCGTGGAAGACTTGGCAGTGGGACTGCCCCTCGGTGGTGGTTGTTCGGTTTCTCGTGGGGCTTGGACAGTGCTATCGCACAGTGGTTCGTGTGATTTGGGCTGGGATGCTGCGCGGTGGCCGGTCTTCAAGCGGTTGTGAGGACGTGCACTGAAGTTGGACGGTGGGAGGGCATGCACGCTGTGATTGCTGTTTGCGTGGGGAGGAGTTTCTAGCGGCGGCAGTGTTGGGTAAATTCTCATTGCTTGGGAAAAACATATGCATCTATATATATGTGAGGTGAAACCCTAGAGAGACGAGAGAGACGTGTGTGTGCATGCATGCCGTGAACGAATGCGTGTGTATGCATGCCGTGGATGAGAGGCAGACCAAGGGGAAAAAGAAAAAAAAACAGAAAGAAAAGAAAACAAAATTAAATCTGGTGTTTAAAAACAAAAATAAACATGTGAAGAAAATATAATAAAATAAATGAACTAAAAATAAATAAATAGATAAAAATAGAGTTTGGTTGGGTCCGAGTGTTACAGAAGGTGTCCATAGGTGCTGGGGCTGCATTGGTTTAGAATTTTGAAACAAAAAAAAAAAATACAAAGAAGCAAGCCATGGCCGACGGTTTTGGTTCCTCAAAAACTGTCTAGTTTTGATTCATCTTTTATTCCTTATTCTTGGTCTGTGTTGCTGGTATGATAACCTTTATTTGGTAGCTTTTCCCAGTGAGTAAAAGAGGGGTGATTGGTTTCCATGTGATTATGTTAGAAGAGAAAATAAAGGAAGATGGACTGGTGGTGGTTTCAACCGAGTGACCTAAGCTTACCTCTCCTTTTGCCAATCGACTTTGCTGCCTTTGGGAGATAATTGGACAAGCATGTACTTGAGTGTTTTGAAGAACTTCCTTGAGACTAAAGGGTAGAGGTGGTGGCGCGTTGAGGTGGGTAATTTAAGTGCAGAAAATTCTTGAAGAAATAAGGGTACTCGGTTGGCACAAAACTTCGATTCCTAGGTGAAATAGTTGTGATTTTTGCTTGGCTTATGGAATTTTTTTTATTCTAGTTCTTAGGTATGGCTTTAGGGGATATCATGAGGTTTAAATGGTGAAGAAAGATTCTTGAAAAGCTTGTGGAAGAGGCGTTGGTTTTGGTAGCTTGTTGAAGGGTTGCATGGTTTTGTAGATTGGTGGGTTGTGGTGGCATTGACATGCCCTTACCTCAAGTGACATGGGTTGGGTTAATTCTAACCTTCAAGGGTTGCCTAAGAGTGATACAAAACAAGTGTAAAAGATTAAAATCGCAGATCTAAAATTATGAAGAAAAGGTTTCAAGAAAACTATGCAAGTCATGATGCTTGAGTTACTATTCATGGGTGAGATGAATAGTAATCTTAACTCAAGTTAGGAGCCTTACCATGGTTGGAAGAGCACCCTAGGGGCATGTGGTTGAGGCATGGGTAAGGTGAAAACCAATGGTCTAGTGTATGTGGGTCCCATTTGGAAGAGTGAAATGAAATACATGGCTTGGGCTTCAAATGTTGGGTTCTAATTGTGTCATATGAACAAGCCTTTGTTGTGGGCCTAGGACTGGACTTATCAATGAGCTTCATGTCCAGATTTATAGTGCCTTTCCTTGGCCTCAATATTCCATTAGGTTGGGTCCTAACTTAGGATCTTTTTTAAATTGGGCCAGTAGCCTTAAATCTTTACTAAGTTGGGTCCGATAGTCTTATGTCTTTTAAGTTGGGTCTAATGTCTTGTTTCCATCAAGTTTGGCTTAAAGTAGTTGTGTCTATCCTTAGCCCATCTCATCTTAGTAAACTAGGGCCCTTATTAAACCACTCTTGGGTCTTCTCCAAATCCATCTAATATTTTAACCAAGTCACTTAGCCCACCAAGGTGGCAAGTCTCCACTATGCCATGTGCCATTTTTCCATTGGCCTCTTGGCACCTTTCCTCGTTTTTAATAAAGCACTAATATTTCTCCAAAATAGTATTACATAACCAATCAAGCCCTAAAAATTTCATTTTTCTTAAGTATCTCAACTTCTACTTAGCTAGGGTCATGGCTACTAGGGTCAAGGCCTAAAGTGTTTTTAAGTGTGGTGTTACAGTGGGACTAGAACTAACTATCCTTCTTGACAGCTAGTTTTTGTGGTATGGAATGCAAGAGAGGGTAGCAAATAGAAAAGTCCTCTTGTTGGCGAGGATCGACACCCTTAAGAAAGTGGTGCCATTCGTGAGGATTTTCGGGAACAAGTGTAGTGACCACTTGGCTTTGTTGAGGGGGATGCTCAACCGCTCTATCCTAGCGAGAGAGGTGCTAAGTAAGCAAAGCTTTTGGTTGCCGAACTCTATCCCTAGCCAGCCTCGCCCTACTACAATGCCAGAAAAGCTTTTGGTTGCCCTGGCCACCCGCCAAGCCACGAGCCCTCACCATGCATTTTCTTTCTGTGGCAAACTTTTTGCCCCCCGTGGGAGTCCCTCGTGGTGGGGACAGAAGATGCCAATGGACCAGACAATGGTCATCATCAGCTATCGTGGTGGCGTAGAGTGGTGCACGGCTGGTCCATAAAGTTGCCCCATTTTGGCACAAGGAAATAGAGGAATCTTTGATACTTGTGACTTGGTGGTGGATCCAAGTTATGTGGGTGTTTATGGGTGGTTTTCGTCATGCATGCTACATCTGAGATGATGCACCTTGCGAGCTAGGCTGAGATCATTTGTTTTTTCCTTATTGTAAGGTTGCTGCACGTAGGACTCTTTTTTAGGGAGGAACTAACAGTGGAGGGGCTCGAAAGCTGATTGACATGGCCTGGAGAAACCAAGAGGTGGCGGAGGGCAGTGGATCTAGGTCACAACGTTGGGTTGCCGTGGTACGTGTTGGTAACTGAGCAGCTTTACATGTGTGCTCAACTGGACGACAGATGGGTGCGCACAATGGGGCTTAGGGAGGAGCTAGGTAGGTCATGTGGTGGTTGTGATCATTCTATGGTGGCCGAGGACGACTTGTTTGCTCCATCTATGCGAAGGTTTCATATTGGGTGCTAGAAGTCGATGGTTGCGTCTAATTTGCAATGTCGGTGGGTCTTTGCTGTCGGTTGGCTCCAGTTGTTGGTGATCATGACAGGCCCAACGCCATCGGTATCTTTACATAGCCACGGGCGAGCTGCCTGCTTGCTCACCTGCATCATGTAGCTGGCAAGCTGTTTGGTCGCGCACCCTCAATGCCTTGCAAGTGCACGTGGGTCCATGCACCAATATCATCTCTACGGTTTTTTTAGTAGCAGTTTAACAAAATAAAAAGCACCAGACCGAAGAGTTGATAGGCACGAAAGAGGGAAACTTATTTGATTTTTTGGAGGAGATCTTGCGAGCCAAACGACTCCCTTTGATGGAAATTTTAATGAAATAAAAAACACCAAACCGAAGAGCTGATAGGCACGAAAGGGGCAGACTTTTCTGATTTTTTGCAGGAGATCTAGTGAGCTAGACGACTACCTTTTATTTTTTGATAAATTGATCTCACAGAGGGTGCCAAAGTCTTGATGCATTTTTTCGACATGGACAGAGCAATACAGTCGAAAAGCCCAAGATGTTGGTTTGTGTGTCGATATGGTGTTTGGATGCGCAAAGACGCAATAAATAATAAATAAAGCATATAAAATGTAAATAACAAGAGAGACGCAAAGATTTATGTTCTTTGGTCTAAAAGTCTACATCCAGGGGTCATTTGGAGGCAAAATCCACTATGCTTGATCATTATACAGTCTCTCATGGCATTGCCTAGCTTTCAATGCAATAGAGGAAATTAGGATTTGATGGAGGTTGACGATGGTGCATCTCCCATAGGGTCTTCGTGCGTAGTCAAAATCTATTTAAAATCTAAGGAGATTCCCTCCCTGTATAGATGTCTCTCTCTTACTTTGGAGTAATTAAGTCATACTTACTTTATGATTCTATTTCCTTTTATATATATGAGTCAACTTATCTTATCTTCTTGGTGATAGCCTCCTCCCAATGGCCTGGATCAGTTGGTTTTATCCCTAACATAAACCTTAGGTTTTATCTTGGAACAAGATTTCTTATTCATTATTCTTCTAGAAACCCAATGAAAAAATATTTTTTGTTTTGGTTCTGACTTCTAAGCCCCAAACTCATTATTATGTTGTTGCTATCTTCTTAAAATGTGCAAATGTTGTGCCTTACTCAACTCATATTCCTTCCGTTGGTAATGGGTACCCCATGACCCATATTGTGTCCACATGGGTAGGGAAGCTATTAATTAACTCCCCACCACTACCACTTAAATTCAGGGAAGTTAATTAACATTCCATGAGAAAACTCTTTAAATAAGAGTTTTACGTACATTAAAAAATAAGAGTGAAAAAGTAAATGTACAAAAAAAACTCTCATCTCTGTCTAGAATTTTCTAGAGAAACCATCTAGATCTCTTCATCTTGAAGCGTTGAATTTTTTAGGAGATTCTAGTAGCCTCCGAAGTGACGTAGATGTGCAAACAACAAAGTGATGTGGACTGTAAGATGAGCAAAGATCAGGCCTTGTGGGAATTCCGCTCATTGAGTTAATTCGAATTAACCTTATTTAACATTGGCATTTGTGACGTCCCCATATTCCGCTTAGGATTGGACGAGCATCTGAAGCGTCAAGACATGCAACACAAGGTTACCTGCCCTCGTTAATGACATAAAGATGCAATGTTCCTAACATGCATCTAGCAATATGTGTAACAGCCCGCTAGAAATTCATTGGCGGAATTTCTATTGACTTTAGGAATCTCGTGAAAATCCCATAAGTTTTTACGAATCGACCTATTGCATAGGTTTTAGTCTGTCAACATAGTCAGTGTTATCACTCACTATGCTGCTAGAAATATGAGTTTTATTTATTTGAGGTGGTTAGAAGTGTCAGAATGCATTATGGTCTACGCCATTACACTCAGTGGATTATTTAGGATTTTATGGCACAATATCCTATTTTCATAATTCCGGACGAAACGTCTGTTGGAAATTGTGAAATTATTTTTAGGGGCACTTCGAGGTTAAATTTCGGTAAAATATTTTCACTATAAGTTAATATGAATATTTGGGAATTTTTAGTACTAAGTTTATGATTCACTTTTTCGAAGTGAATAGTAACCTCGGTAAGCGCACCAATTGCAGTGTTTCGAAATCACAGTGTGGAATGTCCAAATTGGATTAGAGAAGTTTTATTTGGACACTTGGCAAGATCTTAGCCACACTTAGTGAATAATTTTAGACACTTGGCACCATAAGGAACGTTTGTTGGATTTGAAGGAATCAAGGTGTGAGATCATGTCGCTTAAGCAAAACTTTGTTTCATCTGCTCAACCAAATTGTGCCAGATCAAAGAGGTTTTCAATCCTAGTGAAATTCTAAATGGTGGGAATCCAATCGAAAGCCCAAAAGCATGGTTGAAATCGAAACCCTAAACGGTTTCCCCAAAACCCTAAAGTTGGCCTCTAAATATTTTCTAATCCGATTTCTAGCATTGTGTTTAATCACTTGATTAAATCACTTCCACATGCTATTAATCCTTCAAATTTGTGTTAGAACATCATTATCCAACCTTGTTAACCTTGAAAAATTGATTGGGCCAAGTGATATTGGATTTGGGCTTGATAGCAACCCAAACCCTCTTTAAACCCCAAATTTTAGGCCCATTCGGTTTAGGCCCATTAAGGCCCACGAATTTGGTCACCATAGGATTGCTTCATGGCTAAGTTTTGTACCCCCACTTGGCTGGCCAGATCTGTACAAGAAGAGCCTAGAAGGTTCTTGAAAGACAAAGCAAAAGGGCCACCTCACTCTTTCACTCTCACACTCCACCTTGAGAAAAGATCTTGGTCTGATTTTTATGAGAAGAAAAGGCCAACACTCAACCATTCCTTCAGTCATATCACTTCCCATAGCTTGTGTAAGAAGCTCTTCAGTCCACTTCCCACGAAAAAGCAACTCTCCTTTACACTTTTCCTTCATAGAACACAAAAGACACTCTCGGACAGTTTTTCGTACCTCTTTTGAATGCCTGTTTCGAAGCTTTTGTAAGTGTTTCCTCGCAACGTTTCCTTCATGAAAGTTGTTTCTTTTGGAGTCTAGTTTACGTGGATATCTTATTTGTTCCATTTGGAGATCATTTGATTGGTAAAAAGTTGTTTAGACCCCAGAAAGGTCATTCTGGGCGATAAACTGGAGAGTGTGTTATATTTTGGAGTTTTTGACCAAGCTAATGAATAGATCTTGGTCCGAAATTTTTATGGAGTACTGTTAACATGTGTATATGATTATTGGTTGAGGATTTGTTGCATGATTAAAAGTTTTGGTGAAATATTTTCTTAGGTCTAGAAACTTAGAAACTGGAAGAGGAAAAACAGTTTCTGTTTTGAGAAAGTTTAAATCTTTTATGGTTTAATCTTATTCCAATGGCTTTGATATTTTTATTGGAAGATCCTAAGCATCTTATATACATGTTAGAATGTTATTTTGAAGATATTTGATGTTAGTTTCGAACATATGAAATTTTATGGAAGGAGATATTCGGTTAGGCCAAAGTGATGATGTTCTTGGCTAAATTTATGTTTTGGTTGATGTTTACCCATGTGATCTTGAGTTTGAAGCTTGGATCTGTTTTAGGACACCTTTTTGAACCATGTGATGTTTTGGTTTGAAGATCACTTCTTTATAAGTCATGGATCAAGAGGTTGATCAAAACAAGTTAGAAACAAAATTCTGTTTTGAACTTAGAAGAGAAACCAAAAAGTTCAAGTATGGTTTTAGTGATTTTGATGACTTTTGTTCATGATTCAAAACATGATTATTCTTAAGAATATGTTATGAGTGTATTAGAAGAAAAATTTTGGTTTAATCATGAGTTTTGAGATTTGAAAGAATTACAACAAAAAGCAAAGGAAATAGCCTTTGTAAGTTTCGGCCATATAGAGTTTTGATGGTTGTGTTTAGTTTTAAATTTTTATGAATTGATATTTGAATTTAGGACAAAATTTACATAAAGTATGTAAATTTTGGTGATTTTTGAAGTTATGATGCAAAATCCTTAAGTTAGGGGTAAAATGGTCATTTTCTCACATGTAGAGGGTAAAATGGTAATTTTACTCTAAGTTGATATTTTTCCATATTCCTAATTTGTTAGTGATTAAATTCTAATTTTTAGAGATCACTACTTTCAGTTTCTCGTGATCGCACTTGAGCTTTGTCTCGAAACGCGAAGATCGAGGTAAGTTAGCTTTTAACTTACTATCAATTTAATGTGTATGTGTGATAAGTAAGGGAACTAAATTGTATGTATGCATGTTATCATATGTGCCATGCCAAGTCATTACATATTTATCTGTTACACAGAATTTATTCTGTCATGAATTATTCATCTGTTACACAAGATATTCTGTCACGTATTGCTATACATGCTATACATTGCAAGTATGTCATGTTAAGTTAAGTATGCCATCTGTTACATGTATTTCTTGTCATGTAATATTCATTGTCACATGTTACGCCACGTTAAGAAATGTTGTCTGTTATATGGTATGCCATGTTACGAAATGTTGCATGTTACATGTATGACATGTTATGAAATGTTCTCTGTTACATTTATGTCTCGAAGTATGTCATGTCTGTCGTCCTACGTTCATGTCACGTTATGTTACGTCAAGATTTCTGTCTTTTATGTCACGTTCATGTTACGTCACGTTACGAAATGTCATGTCTGCCAGTTAAGTCATTCATGTCAATCACGACCCTAAGCGCTAGGATGGGGTAATATCCTAGTGGAACTCCTTTGTTCACGCTGGAGTGTCTAAATAGGTGTGAAATTCCCTGGGTTGACGAAGTACAGTCAACAGGTTGCGAATGGGGCCTAATTAGCTGGTCACCGGAGCGCGCCAGGCACTAACGCCGATGGTGCCACACATTATGTTATGTGTGTCCACAGCAAGTGTGGCACAAACAGATAAGTCATGGGGCCACAACAACTGTGGAGCATGAAGTATGGGGCCACAACAACTGTGGAGCATACACTACGTGAGACACAGCAATTGTGACACGTAGAATACGTGGGGCCACAACAACTGTGGAGTACGTATTAACGCACTCACAGCTGGTATAGAAACCTGTGATGTGATGCGGTAATCGGCAGGGACACACGGCTCAAGGGGACCTGTGTAGCACCCATATGGTCATGTTAATGATTAAGTCTATTGAATAAGATTCCAAGTTCAAGTCATGTTTCACGTTATGTTATGTTCAAGTTTACGTTCACGCAATCATGGTAATCCCATGAGACAAGAATATGTTCCAAGTTCATGTTATGTTATGTTCACGTTTACGTTATGTTCCAAGTTCACATTTATGTTATGTCATGCTCAAGTTCAAGTTCAAATTATGCATGTTCACGTTCATGTTATGTTTCAAGTCCATGTTATGTTTCAAGTCACGTTCATGCTAAGCTTCAGTTTCAGTTTAAGTTATGCCAGTTATGTTATGTTGTATGTCAAGTTATGCTATGATTACTTACGATTTGATTATGCATTCATGCTTTTACTGCCATGCATGCATCATTAACCTGTGTGGAAGTTTCCTGTTAACTTGCTGAGATTTGTAATCAAATCTCACTGTGGTAGTCCCAACTACCATTCCCCCCGAATGGTAGATTTTGTTACAGGATCTGAAGGAGAATCGGGAATCGACCAACTGGAAATGGTCGACTAAGCGACGATGCGATGTAGGTGTTAATACAGTAGTTACCTCAGATTACTACTTGTATTTGTAGAGTTCAATCTCCATCACTCTTTTGATCACAACCATATGGATTAATATTGTGATCTCAGTTGTTTAGTATGTCATTATGTATGAAGTATGTTTTAAGTATTTGGGATATTTCGGTTTGGTGCATAGTATTGCTAAAAAGAAAAATTATCCGCTGCGAATATTGCATAATGCTAGATGCATGTTAGGAATATTGCATCTTATATGTCATGAACGGGGGTAGGTAACCTTGTGTTGCATGTCTCGACGCTTCAAATGTCCGTCCGATCCCAAGCGGAATTTGCGGGCGTCACAATATGTAATATTCGCAGCGGATAATTTTTTTTAGAAATACTATGCACCAAACTAATAATATCCCAAATACTTAAAACATGATCCGTACATACTGTAAGGATAAACATTCACGATTACAATATGGGTCTCAAAAGACTATAATCTCAAAAGCATGGGAGGCCAAACTCCATAATTACAGGCGGAAACTAAAGTATCTACTAGGCTAATCCATCGAGTAGTTTGGACAACTCAGTCAAGGATGCCATATTACTATCTATAAATCGGAACATCGGAACGATGAGCTCCGCATCGTGGCATCGATGTGTAACCAACTATCTCCAGTCGATCATCTTCTAAAGTGCCTCTTGATCTTGGCACAAGAGCTACCATTCCGAGAGAATGGTAGTTAGGATTACCATGGTGAGATTTGATTACAAATCTCAGCAAGTTAACAGATAACTTAACATA
This sequence comes from Juglans regia, assembly GCF_001411555.2. Classification (NCBI taxonomy): domain Eukaryota; kingdom Viridiplantae; phylum Streptophyta; class Magnoliopsida; order Fagales; family Juglandaceae; genus Juglans; species Juglans regia. Next base: position 24,581,067 of record NC_049910.1, on the reverse strand, counting down.
CAATTTACAAATGCAGGCATGGCAGTAAATGCATGAATGCATAATCATAATCATAAATAAGCATGACTCAACTTGACATATAATAGGGCATGAACTGACATGACTTAAATAAAGCATGGATTGAACTTGAAACACGACATGACATGAACTGACGTGAACGTAAACATGACATAAAGTTGAATGTGAAATGAACATGAATTGAACTTGAACCCACCGTTAAATAACACGAGTATAAACGTGAAATATTTGAACTTGGAATGTTGTTCAATAAATAAGCGTGATTAATAAAAGTGAAATGTGGGTGCTACACGATTCCCCTTGAGCCTTATGTTCCTACCAATTATCGCATCACATCATAGGTATATGCACCAGCTGTGAGTGTATTATCATACATGACAGTTCACAAGTATCTGCACTTCCTGTGGACACACGTATTGTACATGCTAGATCTCAGGTATCTCCACCTGCTGTGGACACACGTACTATACGTATCCCGTGTAAGGTATTTGCACTAGTACGAGTATGTATAAAATGAAATTGAAATGTATGGGGGCAACATCGGCGTTGGTGCACTTCTTCACTCTGATGACCAGTTAATTAGGCCACATTCAAAGCCCGTTGAACTTTACTTTGTCAACCTAGGGGATTTCATACTAATTTAGACATGTCAGCGTGAACAAAGGAGTTCCACTACGATAGTACCCCATCCTAGCATTTAGAGTTGTGATAAACGTAACTAGACTTTACTAACGTGGAAATACTGGTTTTGAGATACACAAACTGTACTCGAGACATAACGTGACATGACACGAAAAGAACAAATGACAAGAAATAATGAAATGTGACATATACATGAGATGCATAACTTGCCGTAACTTGAAACAAACAAACAGTACATAACATGTAACAACCAAATGTTACGTGACATGACATAACGTCTAATAGATAAAATTACGTGACATGACATAATGTGTAACAGATAACATTATGTGACAGATTATATTGTCTAACAGCTAAATATTTCATGACAGAATAAATAGAATGACAGATACATATGTTGTGATAGAATATAACTTGCATAATAGACATACAAGACGTAACATGGCATAGCATGGCATATAGGATAACATAAGTACATAAACAACAGTTCTCCTACCCATCACACATACATAGTAATCTGACAGTAAGTTAGAAGCTAACTTACAGTGATCGTCGCGTTTTACGAGGTAAAGCACGAAACACGAGAAACTGTAAGTAGGAGTTCTAAATGTTAGAAACTTAATCACTAACATTTAGAAATATGAAGAAATGCTAACTTAGACTAAAATTACCATTTTAACCTCTACATGTGAAAAAATGACCATTTTACCTCTAATTTAAGGATTTCACATCCTAATTCCAAAAATATCAAAATTTACGTAAAATCTGTCCTAAACTTAAATATAAACTTAGAAAAAATTAAAACCAAACACAGCTATGCAAAACATGCTAAGGCCAAAACTTCCAAAGGTCATTTCTCTTTATTTTTGTTGCAATTTCTTCCAACTTCAAACATATGCTCAAACCGAAATATTGCAACAAAGATCCTCCTATCTTAAACTTAAAAGCATGCTTAAAACATCCAAAATAATTATACTTCACATAATCACAAAACTCTATAGTAAAAAGATCCAAATTTTTTTACTAATCAACTCTTAAATCTTAAGGTTTAACCTATTTCAAAGCATTTCCAAAACTCCAAAAATTCAAAACTTTTTTTAAACATGTTCATAACACATTCTTAAGAACTAACATGCTTTAAATCAACACATAAATGTCACCAAAAATCATAAAATCGCACATGAAGCACTCGGCTCCCACCCTTAGCCAAAAACATAATTGCTTTCCCAACTAGCTTTGATCAAACACTTGGTCCAAGGCATTCTATGGTGAGATCTTCAAAACAAAACATCATATGGTTTAAAAGTGTGTCCTAAAGTATATTCAAGCAGTAAATTTAAAATCACATGGCTAAAAAATAATTCAAAACATGGATCTAACTAAGAACATCAAACTTTGACCCAACCGTACAATCTCTTGCATACAAAATTCACATCTTTGAAACCAACGCCTAAAATCTTCAAAATAACATATTAACATGTAGATAAAATGCTTAGGATCATCAAATAAAAATATCAAAGCCACTGGAGTAAGAGTAAACCACAAAATTCTCAAACTTTCATCAAACAAAAACTGGTTTTCCTCTTCCAGTTTCTAAGTTTCTAAATCTGAGAAAATATTGCACCAAAAGCTTCAATCGTGCAACTAATCTCCAACAAACATTCATATATACATGTTAAGAACACTCTATAAAAATTTCAGACCAAGATTTATCCATTAGTTTCTTCAAAAACTCCAAAACACAACACATTATCCAAATTATCTCCCAGATTGACCTTTCCACGGTTAAGACAACTTTTGACCAATAAAACAATCATAAAATCAAACAAACAAGATACCCACAGAAACGAGATGCAAAGGAGAACAACTTTCATGAATGAATTATTTTGAGACGATACTAACAAAGTTTCCAAAACTGGCAAGCAAAAATCTACTAGAATCTACTCGAGAGAGCTTCTAAGGGTTTCTTTCCAAGAATGTGGGTGAAAAGTGGTGAAGTGAGGGAAGTGGTGATCTGTGTGCCTCAAGTACTTTTGATAAGGGAGGTGGTTGGGTCACAAAATGTAAAAATAGTGAAGGGGAGTGAGCTGCTACTGCTATCATGTAGAAGGGGTGATGAGGTGGATTTTTCTCTCACATCATGAGACTATTTGAGTTTGTCATGGGCAGAGGTTGGTCTGCCATGGGTGGGGGAAAACTTCCTCAAGAAACTTTGCGAAGGTGGCCAAAATTCATGGGCCTTAAACAAGTGGACTTCATTTGAAGTTTAAAGAGGGTTTGGTTAGGGTTTGAGATGCTATAAAGCCCAAATCTAATTTTTCTTGGCCCAAACAAATATTGAAGGTTTAAAAGGGTGGATAATTATGTCATAACTTGAATTTGAGGAATTAATTGCATGTGGAAGTGATTTAATTAAGTAATTAAACATAATGCTAGAAATTTGATCAAATAGGATTTGGAGGTCAACTTTAGGGTTTGTGGGAAACCGTTTAGAGTTTCAGTTTCAACCAAGCTTTTCAAATTTCAACTGGATTCCAACCATTTAGGATTTCACTACGGTTGAAATCTTCGTTGGTTTGGCACAATTTGGATGGTTGGATGGAATAGGGTTTTGCTTAGGTGACATGATCTCACATCTTGATTTCCTTTACAATCTATCTCATGGTTCCTCTTGGTGCCAAGTGTCCAATACTATTCAGCAAGTATGACTAAGATCTTGCCAAGTGTCCAAATAAAATTTCTCTAACTTAATTTGGACATTCCACACTGTGATTCTGAAAACACTGCACTATGTGCTACTATTGAGGTTTCTATTTACTCTGGGAAAATGAAAAACAAACTTTGCACTGTAAAATTCTAAATATACACACTAAAATAATTGTACAATTCGTTTATCAAAATTGAATCCCGAAGTAAATAAAATAAATTTTCGAACAAGCGTTTTGTCCGAAAAATGAAAAATTGGATTATTGAGCCATAAAATCTTAAATAATCAACTGAATCTAATGGAGCAAACCATATGTCATTCTCACACTTCTAACTATCTCAAATAAATAAAATCATGCTTATGGCATCATATTGAGTGGTAATACTGACTATGCTAACAGACTAAAACCTACGTGATTAGTCTATTTATGAAAACTTATGGAGTTTTCACAAGATTCCTAAAGCCTAAAAAAGATCCACCATTGAATTTCTATCCGGTTGTTACAGTATCATACAAGGGTGGGTTACATGTTGTTTGATCCTGTGGAATGAGTTTAAAAGCATGTAATTGATGATATGCCTAGTTGTTTGTGTTTCAATTTTTTCATTAGAGGCTACCATATGACATGTTTAAGGTTGAATTCTCTACATGAAAACATTATTTATAATGTCAGAAATATGTCTCTTAAATTTGGTGAAGTTTCGTTGCATATAGAAAAAGAAATTGGAAACCCTAGTTTTAAAGTCCATGGTTGGATGGTGAATTTGAGCCAACTTTTAACCAATGAAATCTTATTTTCTAGAAATCAATCTTATATAGTTAGAAAACTAGGTTCATAAGCTTTAATTAGACATATCATACACTTAATTCAGATTTAGTATGAGTAAGTTATGACCAATTGAAAATAGGTAGTCGAAATCGGAAAAACCCAGAAATTTGAGTTGAGGAAGAAGATGATGAATATTATTTTTTTACCTGTCCCACTCTTGGCCATAGAGAGTGTGATCCACCCTTGCATTTGGGGTGCATTTTTGCTCACTTTATCGACATTAAGATGACTGAACATTGTGTTTGGACATCGGAAAACACCAAGAACGACGAATGTGATATACACTTTCCGCCCCAGCAAGTGAAGTAGAAGCAAGACAACCTTGAGAGCCAAAACGAAACCCACACGTGTAAGAGGCCTGTGGGGTGTGTGCGGCATCTTCTGGTGTCAATTTTTGTCACATGTGGCACGTGTACTCTTGTGTTGGTGGCTAAAGTTGATTTATATATTTTGTTTTGTGGCCGAGAGTAAAAAAAGAATTAACTATTTATAATAAAATGCTTTTAAAAAATGATAATATATATAGATTTTTGGGACACTAGTCATACTTCCTCAAGTCTAGTTTTTCTGTGTTATATGAATATTTATATAGATTAGTCGTGGATGCATCCATTGAATTATTAAATGCATGTCCATATTAAATATGTGTCCCTAGATTTGATGACCTATTAAACCTTTCTCATTAGTTGAGAATGTTGGTTCTCTATCCATTGAACTATCATGCACACATTTATGATTGGATGTTTGAGTTCATTTTTTTTTTAATTAAAATAGATAGGGTTGACATTAGTAATTTGTGCTCATGCGTAATGTATGTATTTATTTTTGTGTGAATAGATAAGGTGTAACTTATAAATATATTGATTACGTGGCATCCCTATTTATTTATTATTTTTCTAGAAGATTTGTAGTAGGATATTCTTTAGAAACGTAATATTGGGAATGTAATTTTATTATTGAAACCATGTAAAAGGATGTGTTTCACGTCTATTGATATACTTTAAGGTCACCTTAACATGATGCACCAAATTACCAATGAGGCTTTAGGTGGAGCCTATGTGCAGTGTGTTTAGTGCAATAATTATGGATATTTCATATTTGTTGAATGGATTATATGTGCATGAATTTTTGAGTATTTTTAAAAAAATCTTCAATAAATTTTATTCAAAATTAATTAGATATGGTATTTGGACTTATATAGTAGGAGATGATTACTAGTTTTTCGCAAAATTTTTTATCTCACTATGTAGTAAGGAATTCCATGGTCTAGTTAGATTTTGGACTAGAATTATATGTTTGCGAATTTCAATCTCACACAATGAATGTAGTGATAATGACCACTAAAAATGTAGTTGCTGGCTTTACTAAAAGAGAGAAACTGAATGGGACCAACTATGATATATGGCATAGGAAAATCCAATATCTGCTTAATGAATAAGAGGTCCTAGAAAATTTGTCACACCTTATGATACAACCTAAGGAAATACTTCCCAACAAGCTTGGGCAAAGAAAGATTGGTGCACACGCTTTATTATGCTTAGCAGCATACACAATGATCTTATTGGAGAGCTTGAGAACTACCCAACTGCCCAAGATATGTAGAACCAGCTAAGCCTATGGGGGGACATCGGCTACTAGGATCTGTGCTTTCACTTTGAGGTTTAAGCAGTATATTATGGACCCTAAACATATCATGACTGAGCATTTGAGGTCAAGGTCTGTCTTGATTCGAGATCTAAAGGCTATTGGCAATAATCTTAGTGATGAACAACAACTTGCTACTATGATACGATCTGTGCTCAAGTCAACATGGGGGCAAATGAAGCTCATTTTGACAAATAATGAGAATATTAAGACTTTTGCTTATATATCTCATCATTTGGAGCTAGAGGCGGAGCGCATAGATAAACATCATAATACTCTTCTTGTTGCCCAAGTTGAGAGGCTCAAGGCATTCAGGCCTAATCACAAGCAATATGGGAGATCTGCTGGAGTGACAAATAGTCTTGGGTCATGGACAAGTCCAAATTGAAGTATTATAACTATAGAAAAGTGAGACACTTTGCCTGTGAGTGCACTCGGGCAAATAAGGTATCCACTAAACATAACCCTCTCATTACTTATGTTTATTCACATATTTTTATTGCTCACTCAATCCCTGAATGAATTGTAGACACATGAGAAACCAAACATGTAGCTCGAGATCGAGTTGGGTTCATAGATTATAGAAGAATACCAATTAGTAGACATTACGTTATATTGGGTAACGGAACTTGGAAGGAAGTGCTTGGAGTTGGAACCTACCAACTCAAGATGTGTCTAGGGCACTTGTTACTTCTTCATGATGTGCTATATGCACCAGGTGGTCAATGTCATCTATTTTCATCTACTTCTATGTTGGAACTTGGTTTTACTTTTCACTTTGATGGCTCTTAGATGGACTTTTATTTGGATAGGACTTTGTATAAACATGGTTTTCTTTCGAATGGTTTCTTTATGTTGGGTTTAGATAGCTCCTCATTTTCTTTTATGGGTTCAAATGATGATGATGTTGTTCTAATTCATTGAAATGACATGCTAGACTATGCCACACAGGAAAATATAGAATGGCTAGACTAGCTAGATAAGGCCTATAGGGGTCTCTAGCTGATATAAGTCTACCTGTGTGTGAGCCTTGTTTAGCTGGTAAGGTCAATATGAAGGCTTTTGGAAAGGCTCCTAGAGCATCTTATCCTTTAGAGCTAGTTCATTCTGATATTTGTGGACCTATGAATGTGAATGCACGCCATGATGCCTCTTATTTTTTCACCTTTATAGACGACTACTCACTATTCATTATCTCTATCTGATCTCTCATCACTTTGAGGCATTAGATTGCTTCAAGCGCTTTATGGTTAAGATTTCAAAATCTAGATTTGTCTGGGTACCGGCCTGGATTATAACCCGGGCGAATAGCTGGATCATATTACACACCCGAATCTAGACCCGAACCTGAATGAAGAGCTCAGAATTTTGATCACTCATCCACCATGAGCTAAGACACGATAAGAAAAATAATAATAGAAAAAAAACTAATTGGCACGGTTTACATTGTTGTTACTTTATTGGACAATGACAAAAGCATATAATTGAAAGGTAGGATAGTGTGATGAATATCCTGGCTAACGAGACAATCGAAAGGGTTTCTTTGATATTTTTCACCTCACTTCTCACACCCTCTCAAGACTGTCACGCAGAGTCATGTGATTATATTAATACCTCTCTCACAAATTGGCCAATATTTGGTTATTTGTGAGGACAAAACAATGAGGTTTACACAAAGAGGTTTACACGAAAAGCGTGGTGCCATGGATTCTATAACGTACGTGTGGGTGGATTAAAAATGAGGAAAACATGTTCTTTGTTTTTTGATGTTTTAATATTAAAAACTCTATGTGCAGTCACTTTTGTGTACTTCTTGTGCACTCCACTACTGTAATTGGTTGCGTCACTTTTCTTTAATATAAAATAACTATTTTGGTCAATCATATCAATAGAGTGCGCAAGGAGTACGCAAAATTGACTGTATATAGTAGAACTCTTTTAAGATAGTAGTAGGTGCGTACTGATGTTTGGGAGGATTTAACACATTTGATACAGAGTACATGAATGCATGTGTGTGTCTATATGATTCGAAAATGGCTATCATAAATTTGGTCGGATATTTCTCAAGGACTTGAATATTGTGAGATACACTTTAAGGTTAGGTTTGCATACAAACAGTATTTATTCTCATCTCATCTAATCATTACGATTTTTTCCAATTCCCACACAAAATACAATAAACAATTTAATTTTTTTAAATTCTAAAATAATAATAATAATAATAAATAATATTTTATTCGATTTTCAATTTCATTTCATCTCAGCTCACTATCCAAACCTACATTAAGACAGTCCTGCTTCATAGCTTTCAACTGATTGGCTGTGTTAAGATTCAAATGATAACGTAGAAAAATAGTGCAACAATGGACAATGGAAATGGATAGAAATTCAACTTCATTAAACAAAAGATAAGAGCTACTTGAGGTAGCTCAACCTCCAGTACATTTCAGAAAGTTTAGCTTGACAAAAGATTATCTTCCCTCTCCATTTTTCCTTCATATACCAGAGCCATTCCCCAACAGAATGATGCCCCACTGCCCCCTAATAGAAAGTAAAAACTCTAACATAATAGCTGAAGGTAACATAAGGCTCATAGCATTTAAAACACTACTCTTAAACAACATAACTAAAAACGCAACATTTGGGCTAGACCCCCAAAATGCAACTAAAAACACAACATTTGGGCTAGACCCCCAAAATGCAGCGTTTGACAGGAAAGAAACATCCCAATCCGATGTAGCTTCATCTTCAAAACACAGCACTTCAATTTTTCATGCAATGCCACCATTTCAAGTTCCACTTCAGTTAACTCCTTCAAGAACTCCCCAACTCAGATCCAGTTCCATTCACTTCATGTCTCTCGAGCTCTAAGATTCCTAACAATTCCCCCCCTTTCTTCACATCACCTTGCCCACAAGGTGGGGAAAAAGCTGTTGAAGATCCCACAGCTTTTCCCAGCTACTGTCCTCCTTTGTGGCTCCCATCCATTTTATCAGAATCTTGGTGATGGCTCTATTCCCATGGTGCTTCATATGATTGTCCATAATAGCTTCTGGTTCCTGACGAAGCTCCCCATGGTTATCGACAGGGAGAGTTGCTATAGGTTAGATCTGGATGCCCAACTTCCACTTTAGACAAGATACGTGGAAGATGGGGTGAAACCGAGATGTGCTTGGAAGTTTCAGGCGATAGGCCACCTCCCCTACCCTTTGTGCCAGCTGAAATGGCCCGTAGAAGTGTGGGGACAACTTCATATTGCGTCGAGCCGCTAGTGATTTTTGCTAATATGGCTACAACGGTAAGTAGACCCAATCTCCTTCTTCAAATTGTCGTTTTGTTTTGTGCTTATATTTCCATGCGACTCCTGGCAGATTCTAGGTTTTCCTTGAGCATTTTTATGATCTGTTCTCTAGTCCGTAGAGTTTGGTCCATAGAGTTGTTTGATGTTGTTCTGGGTACATAGGATGGGAGTTTGGGTGGAGGGTAGCCATATAATGCCTTTAAGGGAGTGAGTTTGGTTTTAACACCGTGTAACACCTCACGTAGCCCTTTAAACACTTATTGAGGACTTCTAACCCATTTCTGAGGTTTAACACCGTGTAACACCTCACGTAGCCCTTTAAACACTTATCGAGGACTTCTGTTTGACCATCTGAATGAGATGGTATGCAGAGCTATGGTTAAAACTAAACCCTTATAGTGAAAAAAAAGGCTTCCAAAAAGAGTTTAAAAACACTGGATCCTTGTTTGAAATAATAGTTCTAGGAAGCCCATGCAATTTAAACACGTGATTCATGAACAAATTGGCCATTGTTGAAGTTGTATAATGGTGTGACAGTGGGAGGAAGTGACCAAACTTAGTAACCTGTCTACCACCACTAGAATTACATTGTAACCTTGGGATACGGGTAACCCCTCCATGAAATCCATAGGGATGCTAGTCCATACTTGCTGGGGCACAGGTAAAGGCTATAGCAACCTTGCTGGTGGTACTGTCTTATACTTACAGATTGACACGTGTCACATTCTCCAACCAGTCTTTTGATGTCTTTTTTCATTCCCTTCTATTGGAAGTCCCTCTTCGCTCTTTGATATGTTTTTAAATAACCTGAATGCCTTCCCAAAGGATTTTCATGAATATACTACATAATTTTCTTCATGAAAGATGACTTAGCCACCACTACAATCCTCCCTTTTTTTAGGACTAGTCCTTGCTATAGCTAGAATCCTTTTAACACAGTATCAGAATCCTGGAAATTGGCAATCAGTTCTTGCATCTCCACTGACTCTTTATAACTGGCCTTAGAGCATTGGCAATGGCCTAGCCAAATGCCAATACAAGTTCAAACTTTAGCTAAATGTGAGAAAAAACCTCCACATTGGACTAGCCAATAGTCCAAAGCTTAAGACTTGAGCTACAGTAATTCTTAGTTGATCTCCAAACTTGGCGAGTTACTGTTCATGTTGGATAAGTATATTTTATTATTTCATCTACCTCCCTCTCTCTTTCCCTCGTTCTTTTCTCTTTCTTCATCCCGAACATTTCCCTCATTCTTTCCATACAATTTCTCGAAAGCTCCCAGCAATACCTGCATCTTCTCCAACCCGTCCTACAACCCCAACGATTTGGTATTTGTATGCTTCTCTCTCTCTCTCTCTCTCTCTCTCTCTCTCATCGTTTGTCTTCTGTTCACTTTATCTTTCTTTCATTCTCGTATTTCTCATCTATCTCCGAGTATCCTAACCTAACCTATTTGTATGTTTGTTTGTGCAATTTTAATTGACCGATGTCTGCATTCATGCTCATTTTGGTGTGAATTTTGATTGATTTTTGAGATATTGGGTTTATGGGTTGTGATTGTTGGTGCAAAAGTTAGTGTCTTAGGGGACCGGTAAACTAGAACCTTCCATACATTTCACTTAGAACCTTCTTGTGTACACAAGAAAGTAGTACCGATATCTACAGGCACAATTTGCGTGGTTATGGTAAATTTGTTGATTAGTTTCTTTAATTTCGGTTATGGTCAATTTGCCCCATCTGTTGATCCCCAATTGTTTCCCCTACTTCCACCAACTTCATTCATTGATACGGTTCCCTTGTTCCAGCCACCAGTGAGAGCACCACTAGAGCCTCCCCTGTCTGAACTGCCTTTACTAAATACCTCAGCCAATGGTGGGAGTTTTCCCTTTAACATGTGCACAATGGCGTGCATCTACCTTTCACTAGTACAGAGAAAGGGAATACTATTTTGTTGGGAATTAGTAAACAAATCAATCGTGAGGAATTTAATAATGTGGTTCACCTTGAGATAAAGGAATTGACTTTGTTGGATTTGTTCTAGTTGTGAATGATTAGTGTCTGTTTGGTGTATAATATGCTGCCATTTATATTAGATAGTCTTTAATATTAGCCAACCATTAAACAATACCTCAAACTCAAACTGTAGATGACCGTGAGCCAAGAATGTGATAGACCTAGAACTGGAGACAATGAATCAAATGTTGGGGATGGTGGATCAGAGGCTGCAGGTGGTTGTTTGATGCAGTGTAGTGGTGAATCAAGTGTCTTATTGTATTATAGTGGAGCTCTTATTTGTTTCTTGAGAGTTGTTTCTTCACCTAAAGTCCATTTCTTTTTTTCATCAGGTTATTAAAAAATAACTTTCTATCTGGAGGAATACCAGATGTCTTTCAACAGTTCCTGGTTTGATGAACTTGTAGGCATATTTTCTTTTATTTCAAATTGTTGTATCTTCATCTTACTTTCTATTTTAATGGTTGTGACCAAATTTTGTGGTGCAGAGATTTGTCGAGCAAATATGTGCTGTCTTCTGAAACTCATTGGTTGAGCAAATAATTGTTTCTAGGATTTGGTCATGTATCATAAGTTGCCATGAGGAAATATGTGCTACCTTCTGCAACTCATGATTGTTTCTTGCTTTTTTTATAGGAACATTATGAAATCCATCATCTTTACAGTTTGTGAGGTAGATTAACATTATATTCAAATGGTTAGAACCTCTTAATTTGCATTTTCTGCTATGAAGCTTAGTAGTGAATGCACAATGGACTTGCCAATTGATAGTCAGGTTCTTGGCAAAAATTAGTTTGTTGGTTTCAAGAATTGTTGTATAAAAATTTTGTCAAATATTATTAAAATATATGAAGTGTATTTGCATAATATAAAAAAAAATTGTCAAATATTATTAAAATATATAATATAATATTATTATTTTGACTTTAAGATAGCTAGTCCAATGTGGACTCACTTAGTCAAAAGTTGATACTATAGCCAAAAGTTAAGATTCTAGCCAAATTTTAGACTTGGCAATGGCCTAGCCAATGCTCTTAGGTTCTTCCACCCATTCAGGGGTGGGAAAAGAGATCATAGCAAATGATCCTTCTACTTTCTCACCTTGCTCCCCTTTTCGTGACAACGCATCAGGAACTTTATTTTCTTTACCATTTGTATAGTTAGTCACAAAGTCATACCCCCAACAACTTGTTGATCCATTTCTGTACCACTAACATCACATTCAATGGTAAACGGTTGTGAAAAGTCTGGCAGTCTAAGAATAGGGGACCAAGTAACTGCTATTTTCTAGTTCATAAAGGCCTTGGTAGTCTCCTCATTCCACACAAAAGCATTTTTTCTCAGTAGGTCTGTAAGAGGTGTTGCAATAGAGCCATAGTCCTTAATAAACTTACGGTAATACCCTCTCAAGCCCAAAAACTCTATAAGAGATTTCACATAAGCGGGTAGGGGTCAATCAAGCATAGCAACCACCTTGCTAGGATCGGCCAGGACCCTTGTGGAGTTAATCACATGCCCCAAATAGTCTATCTCCTCCACTCCAAACTTAAATTTGGATGTTTTAGCATAGAGTCTATGCCTTTGGAGAATTTCTCGCACCTTCTCTAGATGTTCCAACTGTTCTGCCCATCCCTTAGAGTACACCGTCAAAAAACACAAAGACAAAACTCCTTAAAAGTGGTATAAAATATCGTTCATTAGCCCTTGAAATGTAAAGGGAGCATTGGTGAGCCCAAAGAGAATCATTAGAAATTCATAGTGTCCCACGTATGTCCTAAGGGAAATTTTTTCCACATCTTCTAGTACCACCCTTATTTGATGGTAGTCAGACCTTAAGTCCAACCTAGAAACTACCACCGACCTATAAAGTTCATCCAACAGCTCATCAATCACTGGAATGGAGAACTTGTCTTTAATCGTCCCTTGGTTAAGAGTCCGATAATCAACACACAACCTCTAGCTCCCATCTGCTTTGTGGACTAACAATACCGAGAAAGAAAAGGAGTTGGAACTTGGTCTAATTATCCCAGAACTCAGTAAATCAATGATGATTTTTTCAATCTCTATTTTTTTGTAATGAAGGTAATGATAGGGTCTAGCTGAAATAGGTTGGGTACCTTCCTTAGGTGTGATTTCATGGTCATGAGAGCGTGGGGGTGGTAAATCTTGCAGCTCTTCTAATACAACCATAAACCTCTTAATTAATCCCTTCACCTCATCCCTTAACTCATGTGGACATTCACTGTTTCTATCCACCATTACTTGCATTAGTAACCCCTTCCCTTTATTGATAGAAGTCATCAGGGAATTATTACTTCCCTCAATAGTGAATTCTTTCAAGCGTAACAATTCTAATTTAACTTCCTTTTCACAATACATAAACTTCATGGTATGTTCTGGAAAATCCCACGCAATTGGCCTAAGGGTCTCCAGCCAACTCACCACTAAGACCATATCACAACCCCCCAGAGACAATATGTAAAGAGGAATGGGATACCTTGTATTTTTGTCTTCACAACACTGCAAAATCCATCACTCTCGACCAGCTCCCCATTTGCTATTCTTATGGCAATTTTGTTGGTCTTGTATATCTAACTTGGCTCTTTTGGAAATGGTTGGGTCTAAAAAATTATGGGTACTCCCTGAATCAACGAGGATGACCAGCTGCTCCTTCACAATCCTGCCAGTTGTCTCATAGTGTTGGGGCTCAAGGTCCCAATGATAGCATTTAGGGATATTTCTGCCTCTCATTCTACAGTAGGATTTTGGTTTTCAACTTCATTTGCAGCTTCTCTGTTTCAGCCTCTCCACCATTTTCATCCCCCTCATTGTGGCCTTGCAACAGGTAAATTTTAGGGGATTTTACATACATTGTCTGGGTTCCATTTCTTATCGCAATAGTAACATAGCTTCCTCCTTTTTTTATCCATAACAGTAGATGGTATTTTCTTTGGGCTAGGATTATATTTCTACATCCTACATTTCCCCTCTCCAAATTGCCCCCTAGTAGATAAACCCCCCTTATCTAGGCTCTGTTTCAAGGATTTCTTTGTGCTAACAAGGTATTATTCCTGTATTCTAGCCAACCCAAAAGCAACATTTAAATTTAATGGATTAAGCATGCAAATAGGCAACCTCATTTCGTCCTTCAACCTGCTAAGAAAACAACTAAGTTTGTCATGATCTGAAAGTCCCCTCAGCCTATTAGACAGTGCTTCAAACTTAATCTTATAGGCTAACACCGTCATTGTTTGTTTAAGCTGGGTTAGAGTCTCCATTGGGTTGTCATATGTTGTTGGACCAAAGCGTACTAGCATAGCACGAATGTGAGTATCCCAAGTTGTGAACTACCCCGACTCCACAGCATCTTGGTTCCACACAAGTGCTTCCCCTTCCATGTGGTAGGAAGCCATTAATAATCTCTGTGCACGAGGAGTTTGGTGGAATTCAAAGTATTGAGTAGCTTTGAATATCCACACTGATGGATTGTCCCATTCAAAATGGGGAAAGTCCAGCCTAACACCCCTTGTGAACCTTGCTCTCTGATTTGGTTGATCTATGTTATTCATCATTTGTAGGTCTTTATGATGGACAATTTTTTGGTTGGCCACGAGTGTCCGTACCATATCAGTAAGCTGCTCAACTCTGTCCCGCATTTCTTAATGACCCTCCTCCAAGCCATCCACTTGTTTTTGTAAACTTTCTTGCTGTTGTTTGTAACAGGTGCCCTCTACCATAAGGATCAACTGCTCAAGATATCACTTGTTAAGATTCAAATAATAACCCAGAAAAACAGTGCAACTATGGAAGATGGAAATGGATAGAAATTCAACTCCATTAAATGAAAGATAAGAGCTATTTGAGGTAGCTCAATCTCCAGTCCATTCCAAAAATTTTAGCTTGACAAAAGATCAGATTCTCTCTCTATTGTTCCTTCATATACCAGAGTCTTCCGATGCCCCACTACCCCCTAATAGAAAGTAAAAACTCTAAAATAACAGCTGAAGATAACATAAGGCTCATAGCCAAACCAAACACAACGTTTAAAACACTACTCTTAAACAATGAAACTCAAAACGCAACGTTTGGGACAGACCCCCAAAATGCAGCTTTGGACAGGAAAGAAAAATCTCAATCCGACGCAGCTTCATCTTCAAAACGCAACACTTCAATTTGTCACGCAACGGTACCATTTCAAGTTCTACTTCAGTTAACCCCTTCTCAACTCCCCAACTCAGATCCAGTTCCCTTCACTTCATGTCTTGTGAGCTCAAGGGTTCCTAACAGGCATACTAGATGCGACTGACAAATAAGCCAACGTTAATTGCAGTTATCCTAAAGCAATGCCTTCATGATATATATCCTTTTTAGGCCTTCCCATATGGAGAGAAGTCGTATAATATTGTAGGATCAAATTCTTTCTCATAACTTAATACGAAGCCTATGTCCATGAGCTATAATATTGGTATATCCATAACTTCATTTAAACAAAAAAAACTTTTCAATTTTAAATTGAAATTTTCATCTCATTTCAACATCCAAACTAGTTCGTCCATAGAGCGCACCCAGAGTTGAAGAACCAGAGGCACGGAGATAGAGAAAGAGAAATTTTGGGTATACACGTTTGGAGGATTTTGAGTGTTAATATCACTAAAATATCTTAAGGTCCCATTTGGATGTTGAGATCCTATCTCATCTCAATATTCAAACACCAATAAAAGATAAACAATGTTAATTTCAAATTTTTAACTTTTTCATCTAATCATTATAAATTTCACAAACTTACAAAAAACAATTCATCATTTTCAAATAGAAAAATAATATTAAAATTTTAGATTATAATAATAGTTTAACTTTATAGTTGTTTTATTCAAAATTTTCTTTCTCATTTTCTAAAACCTCATATAACATCTTAACTCAAACCATTTTACTATTATTAACATATTATTTTATTATCATTTACAAATTTCACATTTCATTTAACATCTAAATATACCTAATTATGGATTGTTGAGAACTTGGGATGGGTACCGTGTGTGCGTTGTATATGGAAAAGCATGCTCGAGTTTTGGGATGATGGCATCTAGCTAGTGGCTTGAAACAAGGGTAGCGATAGTGTTACTACTTATTTACTATTTATTTACTATTTATAGTGTATTTATTTTTTTATCATTTTCTTTTAAATATTTTTTTAGCATCCTTAATCATTAAGAAAAAATTAAAAATATATATAATTTTACTAATAGTTACTTCCTTAATCATTAAGTAAAAAAAAAAATCAAATACAAAAAGAATAGTAAATAAGTAGTAGAAGGTAGGCCTATGCATAATGGGCTTTGGACCCGACCCCGCCCGACTAACTGATCGGCCCAACTTGAGTAAAAAGGGTTCATCGGGTCAACATATATACGCGGGTTTTGTAGGGTCAAAAACGGACGAAACCGATTATTTTTCCCCATTGCTTGCAGAAACCCTAGCCGTTCTCAATCGTCGTCTCCATCACCGTTCGCCATCACCTTTTGCCATAGACGTTCTGTTATGTGCGAGAGTTCGAGACCCTTATCATCCAATGTTTGCCTAATGGTTCTAATGATGTGTCGTTTCACTTTGATTTTAATTGTTTTTATTTTGTTGACTGAGTCCTTGTAAGTGGACTGAGAGGCTCGTGGGTAGTTATTGAGTCCCTGTAGTCCATTTGAGTCAGTTGTTTTCGTCTGTATTTATTGGGCAATGCCCACATCGTGTAATGGTCAGTTATCACGTGACCTATTTATGTTTACTATTATTCAATCAAAAGGCACCGAAGCATTTATTCAATTACAGAATATTAAAAGGAGGCCTGGTAACCTTGAATTACCATAAACAATTCAGCTTTGATTACATAATTTTATAGATATAACAGTGGTATTCAGAGCCTTGGTTTTGTGACAATGGCTGAGGGTACTAGGCATGAGCAGATGACTGAAGCTTTGGCAGCACTGAAAGGAGAGAACACCCACCTGTGTGAAGAACAAGAGTGACAGAAGGAGATGTTAGCTGCAGTTCTTAAACAGATCAATAATCTGGCATCTAGCTATGAGGCTTTAGCAGCACATCACAATTATGGGGAAGGTTCTTCCAACTCTAAGGTTAGTAATAATCCCTTATTTGAGGGAAATGGGAGAATTCAAGCTAGGTCCTTAAGGTTGGATTTTCCTAAATTTGATGGTACTGATCCGGATGAATGGATTCAAAAGGCACAACAATTTTTTGAGTATTACAAAACACCCGATGACCAAAGGCTTCAAATAGCCTTTTTCCATATGGAAGGAAAGGCCTTATCATGGTATAGTTGGTTAAAGGAGTCCAATCCAGCCCAGTCCGATCTTGGGATGATTTTATTGCAGCCTTAGAAGTGAGATTTGGACCTCAGCCTATAAGGATCCTATAGGGGAATTTACTAAGTTAAGGCTAATTGGGACTGTAGAAGCATATCAGACACAATTTGAAATACTATCTAATAAAATAACTGGATTATCTAAAGAATTTCGAAATTAGTACCTTTCTCAGTGGCCTTAGGGATGATTTAAGGATTACTATCACCATGTTTAAGCCATCTACACTCTTAGCAGCCTTCGATTTGGCTAGGTTACAAGAGGAAGAAGTGCTTAGGCGTGTAAGGTCAAATCCAAACAAGTTCCAAAACTACCAAAACAACCAGCCTAGATTGCCTGCACCAGCCCTTATTTTGAGACTTCTAGCTCCTCCAAATAGACCCAACCTGAGACCTTAAACCTTTAATAACCCTAGAAAAACCAGCTTTCCCATCAAAAGAGTCTCTTCTACCATAATGCAAGAAAAGAAGGAAAAAGGTCTATGTTGGTTTTGTGATGAGAAGTACCATCTCGGACAAACCTAGGACTTACCTTTTAGAAGGAATGGAGGGAGAGGTAGAGGAACCAGAAAATGAGGAAGGTACTTTGGCGGTGATAGAAACTAATGATGAGGAAGTGGGTGAGTTGTTAGGAATCATTTTGCATGCTAATGCTGAATCTTTAGCCCCTAAAACTATGAGATTGTTTGCAGAACTTAATCACCACCAACTATTGGTCTTGATTGACATATGAAGCAATCATAGTTTTATAGATCCAAATGTAGCAAGGAAGGCCACTCTGTCAAGGGAAGAGAGCCACTTAACAGTTCAGGTGGCTAATGGCGCCACTCTTCCTTGCCTTGGTTACTGTAAGGCAATTTCTTTGAAACTACAGGATAACACATGTAAGGTTAATTTATATGTGTTGACTCTTGGGGGTTCTGACTTAGTTTTGGGTGTTGATTGGCTAAGAGGATTGGGATCAGTTTTATGGAATTTTTCTAATCTAACTATGAGGTTCCAGTGTGATGAAAAGGCTGTAGAGTTGCAGGGAATCAAGAGACCAATAATAAATGTGACTGAGGAAGACAACATTGGCGACCTCAAGAAGGGAACATCAAAAGGAATATGGCTGCAAATTATGGAAGGAAATGCCGCAAGTCTCACTCCTAGCATCCCGGGAGCAGTATAGTAACTTCTGGATAGATTCAAAGGGATATTTGCTGAACCAAAAGGGCTGCCACCTCCCAGGATTTCTAATCATAAAATTAAATTGCAGGAGGGCTGTAAACCCACATGTGTAAGACCCTACATGTATCTATATTACTAAAAGGAGGAGATAGAGAAACTAGTGGTTGACCTGATCAAGAATGGTAGCATGCAAAGTAGCCAAAGTCCCTATTCTTCACCTGTGTTACTAGTAAAGAAGGCTGATGGAAGTTGAAGGATGTGTGTAGACTACCGTGCTCTCAATAAGGATACCATCAAAGATAAGTACCCTATCCCTAATATTGATGAGTTACTTGATGAATTAGGGGGGACTAAAATTTTTTCAAAGCTGAATTTAAGGTCAGGATATCATCATATAAGAATGCATCCTGATGACATTCCTAAAACTGCCTTTCGCACACATGATGGTCATTATAAGTTTTTAGTGGTGCCTTTTGGGCTTACTAATGCTCCATCGACTTTCCTAGGGGTGATGAATGAAATGTTTAGGCCTTATTCGAGAAAGTTTGTGCTGGTATTCTTTGACGATATTTTAATATACGCAAGTCAATGCAGGACCATATAGAACATCTGACATGGGTTTTGGAGGTACTAGAAGCTGAAAATTGTTTTGCCAAGCTATCCAAGTATGTTTTTTGCAGCAAGGAAGTCAATTATTTGGGGCATCTTATTTCTAAGGAAGGGGTCAAAGCTGATCCCCAAAAACTGGTTGCTATGCAAGAATGGTCAACTCCTAAAACTCTCAAAGCTTTAAGAGGTTTTTTAGGACTAACGGGATACTACAAGAAATTTATCAAAGGATATGGAGCAATCGCAACCCCTTTTACCTGTCTTCTAAGAAAAAATATCTTTTCTTGGAATGATAAGGCACAAGCAGCATTTGAGGAATTAAAAGAGGCTATGGTAAGTCCTCCTGTGCTCAGATTACCTAATTTTACTAAAATATTTGTAGTGGAATGTGATGCTTCAAGAAAAGCATTGGGAGCAGAGCTGATGCAAGAAGGGCAGCCCCTAGCCTATTTCAGTCAGGCTTTAAAAGGGAGGAATATGACTTTATCCACCTATGAGAAGGAACTACTAGCCTTGGTGATGGCAGTGAGGAAATGGAGGCACTACCTATTGGGACAGTCCTTCAAAGTACGCATTGACCAGCAAGCACTCAAATATTTGTTGGAACAAAGGGTGGGAACTCCCTCACAACAGAAGTGGATCTCTAAACTGCCAGGTTATGACTTTACAATCAAGTATAAGAGTGGAAAAAATAATGCAGTGGCTGATGCACTCTCCAGGGTTCATTACCCTGAGAGCACAAACCCGAACAATACCCAAACACCATCCATAAACACAGACCAACCAGAAATTACCAACTCCAAACCAACTACCAAATATCTCAGCACAAACCCATCCTCCACAGCAATGTCCAACCACAAATCCAAACAGCACCAAATCCAAATCCAAGCAGTCAGCATAGTCCAAGCACAGTGGATGCAAGAGTTAAAGAAAGCTTACCAACAAGACCCCATGTTGCAGTAGCTGATTAGCCACTACCATGATGGAGACTTGGACCAATCTTGTTACCAACTCTGGAATGAGCTACTCTTTTACAAGGGTAGGCTACATCTTGGGTCATTGGTGCCCTTTTAGCAGCAGATCCTATATCAATTCCACAACAGTCCATTAGGTGGCCACACGGGAGTACAAAAAACACAAGCAAGAATCAAAAAGGAGTTTTACTGGCCTGGCCTAAGGAATGATGTTTGGACACACATCAAAGAGTGTGATATATGCCAAAGGAGCAACGTTGAAGTCCGCCTCCCATCGGGGTTGCTCCAACCTTTGCCCATTCCTATCAAGAACTGGGAAGACATCAGCATGGACTTTATTGAAGGATTACCTCCTTCAGGAGGCAAGACAGTAATCTTTGTGGTGGTGGATAGGTTAAGTAAATATTCTCACTTTATACCTATTACTCACCCATACACAGCTCTAACCGTAGCCAGGGTGTTCATGGACAATGTTTTTAAATTACATGGTTTACCACTAACCATAGTAAGTGATCGAGATCCTGTGTTTACTAGCAATTTTTAGAGAGAAATGTTCAGGTTATGTGGAACAAATATGTTACTTAGTACAGCCTATCATCCTCAAACGGATGGACAAACATAATCCATGAACAAAGTGCTCGAGTGTTACCTCAGACTTAGAAACCCTAAGGAGGTGCTACCCTAACCTTGAGGACAAGGTTTTCTAACAAGGGGCATCTGTTATGGGCGAGAGTTCGAGACCCTTATTATCTTATGTTTGTCTAATGGTGCTAATGTTGTGTCGTTTCACTTTGATTTTAATTGTTTTTATTTCATTGACTGAGTTCTTGAAAGTGGGCCGAGAGGGTCATGGGTAGTTATTGAGTCCCTATAGTCCGTTTGAGTTAGTTCGTTTCCATCCATATTTACTAGGCAATGCCCACGTTGTGTAATGGTCAGTTATCACTTGGCCTATTTATGTTTGCTATTATTCAATCAAAAGGCACCGAAGCATTTATTCAATTATAGAATATCAAAAAGAGGTCTGGTAACCTCGAATTACCGTAAACAATTCAGTCACTATGATTATATAATTTTACAAATATAACATTCTAGGCGAACCAGAGGTGCCACCCCTTGAACTTTCACACACAGATGGCGGTGTGGGTCTCTCTCTCTCACTCTCACCAGTCGATTTGATGAGGTATGTTCCGTTTCTCATGCTCCAAATTTCTCTGTCATTGCTAGTATCACACGGAGCTTCCGTTGTGTTAATTTTATTTGGGTTTGATTCGTTGGACTGTTAGTTTTATTCGGGGTTTGATTAGTTAATCTGGATGTATTCTGGTCGATGGCTTCTGCGTGTGGGTATATTCTTGATGTATTCTGTGTAGGGATATTCTAGCCATCAATGATGAAGATGAGGTCCGAATACATTCCTGAGGAGGCAAGAAGCACCATAATGAACTTCTTTCGCATTCCTCTTAGCATCTTTGTGTGTGTTGTGCTATATCGTGTGAGTGGCACTTGCTCTTTTATGAGATTGGATGCACAATTTGAGCTTGGATGATAAGTAAACCATGCCCCATATCCAAATTTGAAACCAACAACCACTCTGTGATGTGCCTAGCAGTGTTCATTCTTTTTTTTTGTTTTCACTATTAGAAACCTAAGAGATATGGTTTCTTTAATATGCTAAATAAAATTCCACATTTGAGCTCGACTTTATAGATATGAACTTTAGATTTCAGTAGTTTGGAAGCACCAAAATATATCGACAGACTGTTCCACATTGTTGTAGTGGAATGTTTTTTTTTCTAATATATATATTTTTTCTTTTCTCTCAGTTTTGAGTTGTAGTGCAAGTTATTGTACTTATTTCCACATTGTTGTTGGATATCTCTACATTGTTGGACTCTTTGTTGGCCTTTAGACCAATTACTTAGAGATACAAATTGTGGGATAACACTAGAATATTTCCATATTTCTATATCCACACTCTATGGAAAGAACACCAGACTTTTGAGTCACAAAACACCCTCACTGCCATACATACAGAAACCTTGACTGTTGTGCTGCTCCATATCCCTGCCCTTTCCCGTGTTTTTCATCATCAAGAATTGCAAGAATGTCTCTTATATATAGGTGTCGTAAAGATTAGTTCAAATGTATGTATGGTTGTTATCATACTCAGTAAACTATCATCATGTATGTTCTTAATTAGAAGTTCCCAAGTATAGTGGATTTTGTTCACTTGTTTTCTTCCTTCCATGCATATAAGCTAGACTTAAACTTGCTAAATTCCTCTCAATGGACGCATTGAATAAATTAATTTCAACCTGTTCACATCAGCAGAAAGTCTCTGCATATGTGAATGGGATTTATTTGAGCACAAAACTTGTTCATCATGGATGAATAATTACTTGAACTATCAACCTTTTAAGAGTTAATATCACAGAAAATCCAATGCACATAAGGAACATGATATGCCTGAAATCATCTGCACTTGTATTTGAAAATAAAGTTGCAAAGAAGTACCAAGAAAATAAAGTTTCAGCTTTGCCTGTTCATTCTTGTTTGTTTTATTATTTTCAACTTCATTGTATCTTCCTTCCTATTATTACTTAATTAAGTAGTACGGTAGAACTTCCATTGCCATTGATATTTCGTTCATGACAGCCACTATCTTTCATTATTCGAAAATTCCACTGTAAGCAAACTGGTGATGTGCCATCATCCATCAACTCCTAAAATTATTAATTCAAATACAAGAACTAATATATTTGTTTGCTCATTTGATCTTTTTTCCCATATCATTTTCTTCAGTTTGCCTAACCACTTTTTCCCATATCTAATTATTGCAATTGGCAAGAAAAACAAAATGCTCTCACCTTCCTACAGTTTGGCTCATTATCTAGCTTGTAGATTTTTTAAGGACTTTATTTGGGGGATTTTTTTTTATTTGTTTTTATTCAATGATGGGATCTTTTCCTTTCGATATTTACCACTTTACAATAACCCTTCACATATTGTATGAGTATCTAACTTAAATTTGAAAGTTACTGTTTGCATTTTTGTTTGTTTTATGTCTTTTCATTTGTTTCTTTTTATAGCATTTAGAAAAATTGAATTTTCATTGTTCAAAACAGTATGGTATTCTTACTTTCTCATGCTTTTATTATATATCAGTTCATATCATGGATTACTTCAGAAGTGACACTTATACAAATTTAAGAGACAATGAAATTACTATTCTTTTAGTTTCGAACATTAACTTGTCTAGTAGTAATAACACCATCCTCCCTCCCAAATGGAAGGCAAGTAAGAACCTCTTAGCGGTGTGGGAACATTTACAAAAATAGATAGATGCTCCTAAAGTGACCCAAAAGCGGGGTGTACCTACTACCACAAGACTTACGCTTGTCATCCCAAAAAACATGGTACATCAAGTATGTTGCATCATGTTTGTGTTTGTAGGAAAAACCCTAATAGAATTAGACTCATGGATCAACAAACTATACATAAGTTTGATCCAGAAAATGTACGAATGGCAATTGCAGAGATGATAGTTTGTGATAAGGTTCCGTTTAGGGTGATGTAAGCACAAGGATTTATGAAGGTATGTAAATCACTAGAACCAAGATTCTAAGTGCCATCTTGAACCACTGCAGCGAGAAATTGTATTAAACTATTTATAAAAGAGAATGAGAAGTTGAGGAAAGTATTTAAGGCAGTTGGTCGAGTTAGTTTAACTACTGACACTTGGACGTCCAATCAGAACTTTAATTATATGTATCTTACTGCACACTTTATTGACTGTGAATAGAAATTACACAAAAAAATATAAATTTTTGTTTGATTCCTAATCACAAAGGAAACATTATTAGAAAGTATGTAGAGTCATGTCTACAAGATTGAGGAATTGATAAGATTTTTATTGTTACAGTTGACAATACTTCCTCAAACAATGTTGCCATCAATTACTTAAAAATGTTTGTGTGAGGTCATTTGTTAGAGGGGAAGTATATTCACATAAGATGTTGCGTCCATATTATGATCCTTATTGTGAATGATGGGCTAAAAGATTATGATGATTCAATCACAAGGATATGCAATGCGGTTAAGTATGTTAGATCATCTCCTATAAGAATGGAAAAATTCAAAAAGTGTATAGAGAATGAGAAAATCAACTATTTAAAATTGGTGTGTCTTGATGTTCTCACCAGATGGAACTCCACTTATCTTATGCTAGAAGTTACAGAAACATTTCAAAAGTCATTTTTGCGATTGGAGAATGATGATGATTATTTTTCTTACTCTTGTTGTAGTGTGAGCATGAGCCCCCCATGCTCTAGTGATTGGGTGAGAGTTAAAATAATAGTTAAATTTTTGAAGATTTTTTAAGATGCTACTGTGAGAGTTTCTGCCTCTTTTTATGTCACATATAATGTATATTTCCAAGAGTTTTGTGGCATCCAATTGCATTTATAAAAAATGAGTCAAAGTAATGATCCAGTGTTGAAAAGTATGGCTAGGAGCATGAAGAGTAACTATAACAAATATTGGGGATCAATTGAAAAGACTAACTTGATGATATTCATTGCTATTGTTCTTGATCCAAGATGCAAATTTAGTCTTTTGCAGTTTTTGTTTAAAAAAATATATGGTGGTGATTTAGTTGAAGAAATGATTGTAAAAATGAAACAATTTATGATTGACATGTACGAGGAGCATAATATTATGTATGGGAGTTCAAGTGGAGTTTCATACTCTAAGTCTCCTTCCTCAGTTGATCCTAGTATGATTGATTCTGGTTCTCAGCAAAGTTTTTATATTAAATATGAGTAATAAATTATTAAATGTAATTTGAGAAACAAATCAGAGATTGATCAATACTTAGAACATGGTTGTGAGGCACGAGTTCCTAATTTTGATATTTTGGATTGGTGGAAGATCAATGAAATAAAGTATCCTATTTTAACGAGAGTTGCACGTGATGTGATGTTCATTCATGTTTCTTCTATTTATTCTGAGTCAGCATTCAGTACAGGGGGTCGTGTGTTTGACCCATTTCGTTGTTCATTATCTCCAAGAATAGTTGATGCACTCGTTTGTACTCAGAATTGGTAAAAAAATCTAGTACTTATTGATGCATTTGTTTTTACTCTCTTGAGTGGACAATTGCACAGACTTAATAGGAGAGTAATAACCCTATTATTTTTCTTGAAACAAAAAAATATGTCATCTTACACTACCAAATATCAGGGTTGGAAAAGCATGCTCGAGTTTTGAGATGATGGCAACTTCACTAAAAAAAATTATTTCCCCAATCCCGATATTTGGTAGTACGGGAGGTCGTGTAACGTGTTGCCTCTCAAAAATCGACATTTATTTAGGGATGCTTGTTAATGAAATGTGATGATAATTTTATAAATAATGAAATGATGATTTTTAAATAATAATTAGATAGTTTGAGTTAAATATTTATTAAGTTTTAAAAAATAAGAAAAAAAATTGAATAAAAATATTATAAAATTAAAATATTATTATAATATAATTTTTTTTTTATTTTGAGATTTAAAAATTTTGAATTATTTTTTATTTTTTATTTAAAAATTTGAAGAAGTTGTAATACTTAGTTTAAAAATATTTATATTTAAATTACTTTCGAGAAGAAAATAAGATGTGAATTTTTTCCAAATATCTTCTTAGTTTATTCTACTATATTACAATATATATAGGTCAATTAAGCTCTTAGGATTTTTTTTTTTTTTTTTCTCATAGAGAGAAACTTCAATAATAAAAATGGATACAACTATAGATATAAGAATTTGAGAAATGATAGTTTATGAGTGTACAAGCGTCGCGCGATTAATCTAAAAAAAATAAATAAATATAAAATTTATATAAAAATAATAATTTTTTAATAATAAATTTTATTTTTTTTAAATAATTATACAACATTTTCAAACGTTAAGATTGTACGTGGCAGTATTCTTGAGTTTGGATCGGACGAACGAGTGTGCAATGACCATGAGAGAGTTTAAAAATAGGAGCAGGGGTGCAGAGCGAGACAGAGGGATATTGATCTGTTGTGCCTCAGTCCAATTATCTATCTGTTTTTTTTTTTTTTTTTTCTTTTTTAGTTTAATTATCTATCTGTTAACTTTCCGAGTGCTCGGCTGTCATTCCACGAACCATAAATTAGTTTAATTTTCTGAGTGCTCGGCTGTCATTTTTTTTTTTTTTTTCTCTTTTAGTTTAATTTTTTGTAGCTTTTCAGAGACAATCGGGCCATGGACGTATGGCTAATGCACCATAAATCCAATAAATTAATTTTTACCACTTTAGAATAACCGTAATTAACTAATTTAAAGGCTCACGGGTTTGCAGGTGGGAGGGAAGAAGAAAGTGGGTTTTTACCTATTAGGCTCCAAACGACGTCATTCCGGGGAGGCGAAAAAAACACACCCACCGGACAAGCAAACGGTGCCGTTTTGGTGGGAAGGCTGGGCTTCCCTTTGCTCACGGGCTGGGCCTGGTTTTCCTCCTCTCTCAAGCCTAAATTTGGCCCACAATACCTACAACAAACAATTAACCTACCAACATCCATTTGAATTTTGGACTCAAATTTCCCTTAAAAAAAACACACTAAATATTTTTGGGCTCACATCCTCCCCTTGTTAGGGCTTGTTTGGAGTAATAAGATAATATTAGAATTTTATAAATATCAGTAAAGTTATATATGAATAATAGTAAAATATTTAAAATTAAGATATTTTATTGCATTTAGAAAAATGATAAGGAAAAAATTGAATTAAAATATTATAGAAAATAATTTTTTAATATTATTTTTATTTTAAAATTTAATAAAACTGTATTATTTTTTGTGTTTGTTTAGCAGATTGGAAGAATTGTATTTTTAAGATAAAAAAGTTAAATTGAAAATATATGTATTTAAATCATATTTGAAAAAAAATATTATAAAAATTTGAAAAATGTTAAATGTACTCAGAAAAATTTATTTATGCACATGTCAATTATTAATAAGCTAAAAATTATAAAATTTAAAATTTAAATTTAAAAAAAATTAATAGAATGAATTTTATAAATAAAAATAATATAAATACATGTAATACTATTTTAAAAAATTTTGAGAAATGATACCATTTGAATTCTCAAACAAGCCCCCTACATAGAACCAGTAAAAATCTACCTACTGACGAATATCCAGCAGCCGACACGCTTAAACATCCGACGTTTAGATCAGTTCAACGTACTGAACTGACCAGCTAATCAAGAACGTGTTTTGAGTAAAGAATAATAATAGAGCCGCTGAGAGCTATGTTGGCTGTATTTTTTTATATGTTTTTTTTTTAATTTTATTTTTATATAAATTTTTTTAATAATTTTAAATATTTAAAAAAATAAAAAATATTTATAATATTATTAAAAAATATTTTCTTAATCATAAAATAAAATATTTTTTTATTTTATTTCGTGATTAAAAAAATATTTTTTAATAATTTTTTTTTATTTCATGATTAAAGAAGTATTTTTTAATAATATTATAAATTTATTTTATCTTTTTAAAATTTTTAAAAATATTAAAAAAATCTCTACAAAAAATTATTGTAAAAAGAACACATCAAAAAACACATTAAAATCAACGGTGGCTCCTAACGATGACTCTAGCAGTACTCGTGAGGAAAAATAGAATATAGACAAAGGGGGAGTACGTAGTGTATACGTGATAACGGCCTTTGACAAAGCCCCAGAAAAGGCACGCGCTCTCTCCTTCCTAAAACACGCTCGTTTATACAAGTCAATTCCTTCATTTCCTACCATACTAATTCAGTTATTTAGTATTTTTATTGGATTAATTAAAATTAAAAAATATTTTTTATAAATATAGAAAAAAAAATTAACTTTTAACTATTCCATTCACATAAATTTTTATATTAAAATAACTATTTTTTCATTATATAATAATAAAATAATATAATATGAATTTAATTTTAATTATTCACATCAAATCTCCACATTAAATTATACATTTATTTATTATATAATAATGAATAACTAATAATTTCAAAAATATTTAATTTTTTTAATTATTAATTTATTTAATTTTATCATATTTTATTATTCTACCTATTATATATTAATTAATAATCATATTCTTATTAAATTAATATATCACTAACTCAAATTAATATATCAATTTCAAAAATATTTTAATTTTTTAATTATGAAATTATTTTATGTTATCATATTTTACTATTCATAATATTATATATTAATTAGTAATCATATTCTAATTAAATTATGAATTATAAATAGAAACTAAAAAAATATTAATAGAGACATCTGGAGAGAGAAACAAATGATATAAAATAGATTTTATGAATAAATAGTGTCTTTCAAATTTAAAAATAATTTTAGAAGTTACTGTAGCTATATTCCAAATCTAAATATTTAGAATATAGCTATTTTAATATGATACATTTTATGGTTTAATAGTTAAATTCTTATTAGATTTAACTTTTAATTAGTTCAATGAGATTGCTAACGTTGCATGCCCGGAAAAGATTTCCACAGCAAAGTTACTCTTGATCTGGCCGCCGTCGTGGTTGAGCTATATTCATAATTGTTATGTAGGGGAGAAGAAAGCCCAACGGCCATCACTCCTGCATATGCAGCACTTGCAATCATGGACAATAATAAAGACTTACCATCATCGGATATACCTTAATGGATCTCAACTTTCTTCTTTCTCGTTCGCTTATAAAAGATCAGCGAGAGGCAGTGATCGATAGCAGTCCTCTTAGAAGAACGTACAACTATACTTAAAAGTTGTTATAATGTGAACAGTAATAAATAGTAACATAAACAATAATAAATAGTGCTACGTCCCTCTCTATATATTCGCAATAAAATTACGACAAAATCATAATAAAATCACCATAAAAATTATAACAAAAATATTACAAAATAAAAAAATCACCACACAAATCACAGTGGTGGAGGAGAAACTGGTAGTGTGTGAGAGGGAGAGATGTCGTGAGAGAGTGTGGGAGCATAGGTGGCAGATTGAGGCCATAGGTGGTTGGGATGGGTCGGTGGTGGCCTGAGCATGCCGGAGAGGGTGGTCACACGCCGGGGGTGGCGACGTACGATGGTGGAGGTGGCCTAAGGGGAAGTGGGCGTCCGTGGGGGAAGCTGAGCATGCATGGTGGCTCGACTGGACGTGGGGATGGCTACAAGAGGTGGTCGATGGCCAAAGGAGGTCCCGGTGGTGGTGCGGTGGCCAGAGGAGGTGGAGCTCCGCCGTGGGTGTGGAGAACCCATGCAAGAGAGAGGTGGACTTCGTGGGGGCAAACGACAGAGAGATGGAGGCCGAGCTCGTTGGAGGAGGATTGCCGGTGGGAGGGGAGGCTACCTTGGACATGGTGGCACCGGAGGATGGCTCACGGCGGCGCAGCAACATCAAGCCCATTCGGGCTGTGCGCTGCCGAGAGAGAGGAAGAGAGAGCGTGAGAGAGGGAGACGAGTGTGGGGGGACTCGCTGGAGTGAGGTGGTGCCGGTAGAATGGACAGTGAGGCTCACTGGCGCATGACGGCGCCTGGCTGGGCAATGAAGGAATTGGGCATGGGGGAGAGCTGCGTACGACGTACTCTGAAGGAGAGGGATGAGAGAGAGAGAGCCGGGGGAAGAAAAGTGAGGGAGAAATAGAGAGGGGCTGGGGTTTTATTATAAAATCCAACATCTGGGGATCTACGCAAAGATACGGACCTCAAATACTAATTTAAAATACATAAATGTTAATTTAATTACAAGCACTGAGAAGAATTAAGATAGAATAGTATTTAAAATAATATTCCTTCATCATTAATAAAATGATGAAATCTTACTTAATATATTTAAGAGAATAAAACCATTAAATTAATTTAAAGATTTCATCATTATTTAAATTACGTAATATTTTAAATAATTGGAATCATTTATATAAAATGATTCTCTACAATTATAATATTTTTGAAGCTCTTCAAAAATATTATAATTAAGTTATTTAAAATATTACTTAATTAAATAACGATGAGAATATTCCATTTAAAATACACATAACTTCAAAACACAAAACTAGCTTTAGAGGTGGCTAACGGCGGTGTTACGGGGAGAAACCCCTGCGCGTAGAGGAAAAGAGAGGGCTACGGGCTTCGGCCTGTTGCGGCGGTAGAGAGAGGTCTGTGGGGACGAGCTCGGCGGGCTACTGGTGGTGGTGCGGTGCCATAAGGGTGGCTAACGGCGACGCTACGGGGAGAAACCTGTGCATGTAGAGGAAGAGAGAGTGCTACGGGCTTCGGCCTGTTGCAGGGAGAGAGAGAGAGAGAGAGAGAGAGAGAGAGAGAGAGGTTTGTAGGGACGAGATCGGCTTAGGGAAGGTCGCCAGTGACTGGGCTTGGTGGTGGCGCGGTAGCGACAGCCGGTTGCGCTGGGCGAAGCCGAGGAGAATAGGTCAAGAGAGAGAGGGGCGTGCGGCTGGAGGGAGGAGAGAGAGGCAAGAGGAAAAAATGAAAGAAAAAGTTAGGACTTGAGATTTTAAATCTCAACCCTTCATCTTAAGTCCTTAGATTTAATCTAACAATAGAAATTTAAACATTAATTTAAACTAATTTAAAATTAAAATAATTAAAATATAAATAGTATATTATACATAAACTATTAAATTTAATTTATAAAATATTAATCATTCATCATTAAATAAACGATAAATTTTTATTAAATATTTTTAAGAAATTAAAACCGTATAAATAATTAAAATTTTAACATAATTTAAGTATGATAATATTCTTAATTAACTAAATAAATAGCATATCATACATAAACTATCAAATTTAGTTTATAAAATATTAATATTTTATTATTAAATAAATAATAAAATTTTACTAAATATTTTTAAAAAATTAAAATTATATAAATAATTAAAATTTTAATATAATTTAAATATAATAATATTTTTAATTAATTAAATTAGATAAACGTCCCTTAGACGTCACTTTACTGCTAATATATACGTAAGCGCAAATTTCCAGAAATAATGAAGTGAGGTAGTTGTGGTTGGATTGATTTGTTCATCCAAATTTATTGACTTTTTGCAAACTAATAATAGTCAAAACAAATTATACAAATAATTGGGTCAAAAGTGGGCTTACAACTTGCCAAACTACAGTACTAAAAGGAGACGTCAGACCAAAGACCAACCTGAACCTAGTATCTACTGTTTTGAGCTTTACTTTGAACATGAAGACAAAAACAAAAAAGGACAAACTTTTCTAGACTACAAACCAGAAGAGTTTTCTTATATATGTTATACTCTTCGAGAACAATAGACTCAAAAGTTTTATGTCTGAATTTATCAGAGTAGATCAACCCAGAAGCAATCAGCTTGCATATCGAGTTTAAGAACAACATTACAAGAAAACTTTTTATTTATATCTAATTATTTTTTATAAATTAAATAATTATTTTTTACTAAAATAAATATATTTTCATCATAAATAATCATTCTCGTTATAAATAATCCATCACGAATGATTGTATTTACACGTGCTGAGTTATATTTGGCCAATTAGTTATATAAGTTAATAGAGTTTGAGGATTTTTAGTAGATTCAAGATATAGATATATAAAAGCAAAAAATCTACTCAACCTCCTACTATTCACACAACCTCCACACCATTTATCGTCTACGAATGATTTTTTGGGGATAGCATTAACTCAATGAATAGTATAGCGCCAGCCACTTCATATATTTATACTCTCTCTCACACTCGATATTCTTAAGTTTAGGTCTAACTTGAGCAATCTTAATCCTTAATTTTCAGAGATCATTATTGTGTAGTCATAAATTCTCTAATAGCACTTCCAAAAAATGGAATATATTTATTTGAGTTTGGATTATTGGGAACCAAAATTTTCCAACCAAAGAACCCGTATGATTAATCGTTTATTAATTATATATTGTGGGAATTTCATGGTGGTTTTATTGTTCTCAAAGCGTTTAATTCATGACCAATTCAAAAACCAAGAAAATAAAACTTCCATACCTAGGGGTGCTACACGCATGGGACGGGGTGTGATTTTTTCACCCGGCAACCACCCTCATGGTGCGGGGGCGACATACCCCGTCTGGTTACCGAGGTGCGAGGGCGGATACCCTATCCGTTGCCCTCTGGGGACCCACAAATGAGCTATGTGCCCATAAGCTGTTTTTGGGCTAATTTTTTGACCATTTCAATATTTTTGGGCCAATTTGGGGCCAACAATAAAATAAAATGTATAATTTAAAATTTTTGAAACAACAATAAATTGAATTTACAATAAAAAAATACAAATTAAGAGAAAAAGATTAAAGAAATACTACTAATACTCCTAACTCCTAACTCCTAAGCTATTATAATTTACAATAATAGAATTTATAATAAAACTATAATAACTAAACTATTACAATAATACAAATTAAGAGAAAACAATTACAAAATCACAAATATAAAAGGGACATTGTGATTGTATTAACATTACAAAGAAGTGAATATGTAAAATCGAAATACAATTGTCAATTGAACATTTGAACATAAATGATAAAAGTGACAATGGGGAACTTTGAACTTGGACATTGACATTTGGGGCGGGTAGCAAATGGTGGAAATAGAATTTGGTGATGCCTGCAGTGAGTCATGAGATTATAGAATCTAAAATATTAACAATTGAATATGAAGATCAATTAGAATTATAAATAAGAAACAAATTAAAAAATTATAAATTAAAATTTGACTAACCAAGATGAGATGATGGGGATCAAGATGCGACATTGAGAATATATCATTTGAATTTTGGCTTGGAATTAGGATTGAGGCTTGTGGTGCGCATAGGACAATAAGATTATAAAAACTATTAAATATCGAAAATTATATTAATATGAAAAAAAATTACAGGACAATACAAATTCAAATCTATGGCAAATTGCAATGGTGGGTTGGGGTCCAATATGGTGAAGTCATACTACAACGGAGCTAGACGTCGTATCATGTATGACTACAACAATTAAATTTGAAATTCATACCGATTAAATGAATATAATCAAAATAATAAAATGAAACATTAAAATCAATGATTACCAGATCTAGGTTCATCACCACCCTCCTTCTCGTCGGCCTCATTAAAGTCAAAAACATTCAGAACATGAATTTGAATCCTTTTGATTCAATATATGCCCTCCGGTACTAAAGGCCGACTCTGAGGTTGCGGTGCTAATAGACATGGCCAAAATACTGAGGGCTATCTCTCCAAGAACGGGATGTTTCACGACATTGATCTTCCATGAAATTAATATATCAAACATTTCTGTATATGGGAGAAAATCTCCTGCCAAATATCGGTCTACCTTCGACTTCACCTATGTAGATTGACGAACTAGTTGGAGGTTCTGTGATAGGCTTTGGGCCCACACCAACCTATGATTTTTCCCCGCCCCGGCTTCTGGAGGAGGTGCTGGGATAGGTGTAGGTTTAGGTGCGCTACCACCTCTAATCACGGTAAAATCATCAAACAATCTACCGATGGTGTCTCTAACCATGCCCCTAATAAGCTTAGCCCATGCAACCTTATGCACAAATCTCAAATCATGTATCATGCCATCAATCTTGAGTTGGGGGTCAAGAACAAAAACTAAATATAACAAAATATTTTGCCTATTCAAATTTCCCAATACTTGTCATATTTGACATTCATCATCAATGTCATCTCTCACATCCTAGTATGGTCACTCATACACATCTCATCCAATTATTTTTTCACCTTACATAATTGTTGAGTAAACTCATTAGATGTAGGGTATAAAGAACCAGATATTTTCAATGTCACCTCGTAAAAAAGCCTTAATAAATCTACAAAGATAACAACCACTTCCCAATTATCATCAATAAGTTTTCCTAATCCCTCGTGCTCATCAAAATATCTGACATATTGGATGTCTTCATCACTCAATAATTCAAAAACTGACTTATATTCTTGGGTCGTCTCCAATATAAAAAAGGTTGAGTTTCATCTTATATGAACATTAGTACAAAAGTCATTCTTGGATGTTATGCCCGGATTCTTTGCATCGGTTTTGAATTTCTCCAATCTAGCAGGAGAAGATCTCACAAATCTCATAGTCATTCTAACTTATGCAATCGAGTCATTAACATCTCTCAAGCCATCAGATACAATTAATTTCAAAATATGTGCAGCACATCTAGTTAATAAGATTTATGCAGCTTTGTAGACATAAACAATTTGTCGAACAACATATATTATGTGTCATGTGCGTCATCGTGTTTGCTTTTATTTTAGTTTGCCATTTTTAGTATGTGTGTGTTTTGCATAACAACTGGTATTAAGAGGCAAGGTCGGATCTAAAGGAGAATGATAATAGGAGATAAAGTGAAAGCACCCGGGATTGAGAAGTTTGACGACACTAATATTAGGTATTGGAAGATGTAGATCGATGATTATCTCTGTGGGAAGAGGCTCCACCTTCCACTGTTGAGAAAGAAGCCGAAGAGCATGAATGATGTTAAGTGGACCTTGTTAGATCGATAGGTTCTGGGGATTGGTCGACTGACCTTGTCCAAAATAGTGGCACACAATGTCAGAAATGAGAGAACCACGACGAATCTCATGGCGACTTTATTAGGTATGTATGAAAAGCCGTCAACTAATAACAAAGTGCACTTGATGAAGAAATTGTTCAATCTGAAGATAGCAGAAGGTATGTCCATGGCCCAACACTTGAATGAATTCAATACGATCACAAATCAACTGTCTTCTGTAGATATTGAGTTTGATAATGAGATCAGAGCATTGATTTTGTTGGCATCACTGCCAAATAGTTGGGAGGCCATGAGGATGGCTGTGAGTAGTTCGGCCGGCAACATGAAACTGAACTACGACGATGCACGTGACATGATCCTTGCTGAAGAGGTACGTAGAAGAGACGCGGGTGAGTGCTCGGGTTCAAGATCGGCCCTGAATATTGACAATTAGGGCAGAGAACATGACAGGTCAAGCTCCAAGAGCAGGGGGAAGAGTAAGACAAGATCTGGACAGCAGATCACGTGCTGGAGTTGTGGCAAGCCGGGCTACATTAAGAAAAACTGCGGGAATCAAGAAAATGCTGAGGATCATGCAGTGAATGTAGTGGTAGAAGAAATTCATGATGCCTTACTTCTTGCAGTGCATAGTCTGATTGATGATTGAGTATTGGATTCAGGGGCTTCGTTTCATAGCACCTCATATTGAGAAATCATGCATAATTATGTTGTTGGTGATTTTGGGAAGATGTATGCTGCTGATGGAGAGGCACTGGATGTAGTGGGAGTGAGTGATGTGCACATCACCCACTTCCAAATAAGGGCGTGTGGACTTTACAGTAAGCCAGACACGTTCCAGATCTAGAAAAAAACTTGATCTCTGTGGGACAGCTTGATGATAGCGGTTATGCAGTAGCGTTCTTTGGAGGAGTTTGGAAGATCATTAAGGATGCGCTAGTCTTAGCGCATGGTAAGAGATTTAACTCTTTGTATTTAACATCAGGGTCCAGTAATGTGCAGGGAAGTACAAGAGTGTAAAAAGACAGACATGATTGCTCGAAACATATGAGGAAGCCAAAGGGAGTCAGGTTTATCGTTCTTCATGTAAGCCTGAGAAAGTTGGCTGAGGTTGCCAAGATCAGTTCAAGATTGGATACTCCTAGTGCAGTGTGAGTTGTGAATCGGCCAATGGATGTGCTGACTAAGAGTGATGTATATGGAAAACTGAAGTCGGGCTTAACTTTAGTGCGTCTTTTGACTTGAAGACGGGAGCTGTGAGCTGCAGAGATACTAGAGTTTGACTGGAAACAATAGCTAGCATATGGAGACCCAGTCTCCAAGTGGGAGATTGTTGAGTTGCATGTGGAGACTGGTCTGTGAGCAAAAGATTGAGGAACAGTGAGTTCGCTTGACATGCGCTTGACAATGGGCTCAACTGAAACTCAACCTGTGAGTTCACTCGAGGTGCGCTTGATAGTAGGTTCGAGCGAGATATAAGCCCTACTGTTCGTTCAAGCCACGCTCGACACCTCGCTCGAGCCAATGCTCATTGGTTGTTCGCTCGAGGTGCGCTCGACACTCTTCTTGAGCGAAAAACGTAGTTTTTGTCAGATTAGGATTTCCAGCGCCGTTTACTATAAATATGTTATATTTGACTTGTTTTGTATGACTTTCAGCATATTTTGAGAGAGAACAATTGTCAAGTGAATGCATATTGTGTGAGAGAGAAAATCGGCCCAAGAGAGTGTGAGTTGAGATTGATAGGTAATTTACTGAATCACGTATATTGTGTGTCATGTGCATCATCGTGTTTGTTTTTACTTTAGTTTGTCATCGTTGGTGTATGTGTGTGTTTTGGCACAACAAATAGCTACTTAAAGGAGTCATATAGTTTAACACAGACCTTAGCCGCCCTAATTATGGTGGATAAACCCTCACATTATGAATATGGATAACGTGGTGATTAAATAATTCCGATACATCAGGGATAAATCTTCTAATGATTAAACATTATACAAACCTAATCAATTTATAGTACTCATCAAATATTCTCTACGCCTATATATAAGGACAATATGTAACTTTCGAATCATCTGATTGCATATTCGTGAATTATTATCTCAATTATTATTGACTTAAGTATCAGAAGTGTCATAGATATACCACGCCACCCACGTAACGATTTGCAAGTTAATGATCACGATCGATAGTGGGACACGTCTTTTATATATAATTTGATGTAAAATATTAAATTATAAAATTATTTGTATTATAAAGTAAATTTAATTTATATAAGACTATATTGGTTTACCGTAACTCATTATACCTGCTGGGCCCCACAGAATTTAATATTATTTTTTAACAAAAAGCTGAGTCATTTGGACCAATTCCAGAAGGACAGCAATTCCAAGGGGCCGAACAGCATGACTGCGGTCCCCCCAGGTCGTAATTTTTTCTTACAAAATGACAGTTATGCCCATTAACTTTCGAAAGAGTGGTCTCACATTCCTCCGTATGCCAAGATTACCCTTCGCAGAAGCTTCAGCGATCGATCTGTTGTAGTGTGAACTGTGAAGCCAACTGACTAACCTATCCACACATTCATGCCGTGTGGCGTGTTGCACAGCTGTATTGTCCAATTAATTTCAACTAGTTTAATTAATTCTAAACTCTACTTGGACCCATAATTATTAATTAACAACGCATTCACACCTCAACGACCAGCAATCTTTTAACTTTGCGTCAAACCGAGTGACCGACAATTTCTTGTCCTAATTTTAAGGTGAAATTCATTTAATAATAACTGCATGCAATGTCTAAGGCCGGAATATAATTTTTTTAAGTTTTTATATAAAATATAATAAATAATTTATTTTTTTAAAATTTTAAAATAATAGTAATATTAAAAAATGCAGAGCTACTTGAAATGTGACGTATTAGTATTAGTATATATGATCAGATCAAATGGTATAATCTAAAATGAATAGTAATATTGCATATATTTGAGGTTCTATCATAAAAAAAAAAAAAATCCATGTAAATTCATTTGCCTAAAATTTCATTTGGTTTTGCCTAAGAGAATAATTCATTTGATTATATTATATTTATTATTAGTTAAATAATAGCTAGGATGACCCCTCAACCACCAATTCGATATATAGCAATGGTCCCACTATTGTAGCTGAGGTCAACTTCTAGAAGAATCATGACCATCTGATGATTCTGATCTGCCCAATAAGTCCACAGATCAGACCGATCTTGTAATTTACTTGTGTTTTCTTCAATCACACATCGATGCATGCATGTGGCTGTTAATTATCTTGTGCATCATATATAATTTGAGTTTTAAGCTCTCTAGAAGCCCAAATACAGTACTGGAAGCTGCTAGGTACTAGGTAGCAGACAAAACCTTCCAATAATTTCCTTCTGCACGGCTTTGTTTTCTTGTTTATTTATCTATTTATTAATTATATATTTTGTCTTCGGCCTGGGACAAGCTGATCTTGACAATAGGCCTTCTTCCCTTTCAAAATGTGAAAAAGCTGTTTTCCATTTTCTTGGCTATTGAAAATTGAGGAGTGATCGTTGCATCTTGTAAATATTGTATAATTATTTTAAAAAAATAAATAAATATAAGATTTGTATAAAAAATTGTAGATGGAGGGGTGCTCACGTGGGATTGACCTCTTTCTTAACTACAGTGTAACGTATGGTTTTACTGCCATTTAATATGACAATTGAAGGATGGTCTTTAAGGCCAGCCGTGTGTAGGAGGACTATATATAATCCTTCTCAATTGATTTTTGAAACCATCTGAAATATATAAAAATTTTCTATTTTCTTGTTCTCTCTTGATAAGATATTTAGGTTATAGATTTATTAAGTGTTACTCTAATTTTATATTATGTAGTACACTTCGTCACTAAAAGGAAATGCTTATGATTTATCAAACTAGAAAAATTTGTGGAGTAATTTTATAAACTGAGCTTGAAGTATTTTTTTACTGTACATTCTAACAAAAAAAAATTAATTTTTAATAATAATTTTTTTTTTTTAAAACGATTGTATGATATTTATACATTTCACAATTACACGTAGCATTTCTCTTTAAAATTACCATTTCCCAATAATTTCTTTCTACACGGCTTTGTTTTCTTGATTAGTTGGGACTTTTTTTTTTTATTCTTTTTTATTTTCGGGCTAAAAATACAATGAATATGCTTTCACACAATGAAGTTCTAGATCCAGATACAAACGAAACAAACCTAAAGGTCTGTACTTGTCACGTCTTCTCCTCGTGAGCATTTGGTATCACATGAAACCAACTATGTATAAGGCTGGTTTTGGGAGTGAAATGAAATAAAAATTTATGAATAATCCTAAGATAATTTCTAAATATTAATAAGATAGTTTGAGTCGAGTTTTTTTTTAAGTTTTAAGAAAGAAAAGACAAAAAAATAAATAAAAATATTGTTAAAATATAGTTTTATAATATTATTTTTGTTTAAAAATTTAAAAAAATTATATTTTTTTTTTTTAAATTTAAGAAAGTTGTAATTATTAATTTAAAAATATTTATATTTAAATTATATTTAAGAATTACATGTCATCAGATAAATTTTAAAATGACATGTATTTTCCCTGAGAACTCTTCACCGGACTGCGGATCCCCTTTTCTCGACTTCTATGTATAGGATTCACCTAATTATGCCGTGTTTGTTTATATATATAGAGAGAGAGAGAGAGAGAGAGAGAGAGAGAGAGAGAAAGAGAGAGTGGACCTAGGAAAAATTCCTTCCTGAAAAAATCAACGGGGGATAGTAAGGAGTTGCATCTCTCTCTTCTCTTTGTCCGTTTTGGAGTGCCTGCTTTGAATATTATAGCTAGCCTTCGTCTCCATCCTATAAAAGTCTCCCAATCCATACCCGTTTTCACAATTATTCCACCTCTTTCGAAACCTAATACATACTCCAAAGTTCTCTTTCTCTGCATTTCGAAACATATCTACAGTAAGACAAATCGGCTGTATTTTTACCTGTGGTTTTGAGTCGGAGAAATCAGTAGAAGCTTGGAGAACGTGTTTCCTGCTAGAATGACCGTCAAGAAAATCGAATGGAGATCACTATTTATAAGCTGTTACAAGCCTCAATACCCGCCGCCGTCCAAGGCCAAGAAAGTGTGCGCTAGTCAAACTTCTTTTCAAAGGATTTCACTCTCTGATCTGAGCTCGACTACACTTTCCGAGGACCTTTCCATATCTCTTGCTGGATCAAATCTGCATGTCTTTACACTTGCCGAGCTGAAGCTGATCACGCAGAATTTCGCGGCGTCTAACTTTCTTGGCGAAGGTGGGTTCGGACCCGTGCACAAGGGGTTCATTGATGACAAGCTCAGGCCTGGTCTAAAGGCTCAGCCCGTCGCCGTCAAGAATCTGGACTTGGATGGCACCCAAGGCCACAAGGAGTGGCTGGTAAATAGTGCTTTTTGTTCAACCAAGATCTTGTAATTTACTTTTTTCCATGATGACTGCAGACTTTAGTAGTGATTGTTGATCATTTTTCTGCATTTTCTTCCACAGACAGAAGTGATATTTCTTGGGCAAATGAGGCATCAACACCTTGTGAAGTTGATAGGGTATTGCTGTGAAGAGGAACACAGAGTACTGGTATATGAATATATGCCAAGAGGCAGCTTAGAGAATCAACTATTCAGAAGTATGCTCTCAATCTCTCTATAAATTACGCATACACTTTTTGTTTTAAGAAAAAGATATCTCAAATAATAATACTAATGTCAACCTTGCGTAAGTGCAGGATATTCTGCATGCCTTCCATGGTCAACAAGAATGAAAATTGCTCTAGGAGCTGCACAGGGTCTTGCATTCCTTCACGAAGCAGAAAAGCCTGTTATATATCGAGATGTTAAGGCTGCAAACATCTTGTTAGACTCAGTAAGTGCCACTTTATTATAATTTGTTGCTAATTAAGCCTGTCCCTTTGAACTTCATGACCTGGCTCATGTGTGTGTTCGTTGCTTTCCTGATTTTGAAGCCTTATCGATCTTACTTTCTTGGCAGGATTACTCTCCCAAACTCGCGGATTTTGGGCTCGCAAAGGATGGTCCAGAAGGAGATGATACACACGTTTCCACACGAGTTATGGGCACCGAAGGCTATGCTGCTCCCGAATACCTCATGACCGGTAATTTATACAATTACAAATTTACATCTTTGAATCTTTGATACGGCCATACATGATATAATGTACATAAACGTTGGAAATAATCATAATTTGTTCGGTCTTTCTCAGGCCACTTGGCAACAATGAGCGATGTGTATAGCTTTGGAGTAGTACTGTTGGAGCTTCTCACAGGGAGAAGATCGGTGGACAAGAGCCGTCCACACAGAGAGCAGAACCTAGTCGAGTGGGCAAGGCCAATGTTGAGCGATCCCAGGAAACTCGGCAGAATCATCGACCCAAGACTGGAAGGACAATATTCTGAAAATGGGGCTCGGAAGGCGGCCGCACTGGCTTATCTATGCCTAAGCCAAAGGCCAAAGAATAGACCTACAATAAGAACTGTTGTCAAGACTTTGGAACCCCTCAAAGACTTCGATGACATTCCCAGTGGCCCATTCGTGTACACGATTCCAGCTGAAAATGATGCTCTGCATAAGGATAATCTCAAAGAATCATCCAAAGTACAAAAGGAATCGAAGAAAGATTCCCACAAGAAAGAGAATGGCCAACGAGCCCCCCACCACCACCATGAACAACAACTCCATGATGGCCGTCATGGTCATATAAGGCATCAGCTCAACTCACCAAAGTCACCAAAGTCACCCAAGTACAATCACACAGATCATACTGCTCTACGCCAAAACTGTAGAAATGGGACGGACACCCCGGTGCACCGGATGCATGTGGGCAGGGCGGCATAGATTACCAGTAGTACTGTAAATCATACTGTAAAAAGAGATTTGTTAAATGTTATTTTTCCCCTCATAAAACTAAGGGCATGTATGGCAAAGATAAGAATTCTCATCATTTTCAAAATCATTCTCGCATTTCGTTCAAATACAATATACTTTTCAATTTTCAACTTTTTCATCTAATAATTATCTAATTATTCAAACACAAAAATTAATATTTTTACAAACTTCAAAACAAAAATAATATTAAAAAATTATATTGAAATAATTTTTTATCTTTATTGTTTTATTCTAACTTTTTATCTCTAATTTCTTAAAACACAATAAAACATTTTCACTTAAACCATATAATTACTATTTACAAAATTTTAAAATACTCCAATATCCTAAAATTCAAGAATACAAGAGAACGTGTGAGCTAGAGTCGTGGGACACCTCAAACAAAAAGTCTATAAGAATCAACACGGTGCATGCACATGCAAGATGAAAAA
Organism: Juglans regia; assembly: GCF_001411555.2. NCBI lineage: Eukaryota > Viridiplantae > Streptophyta > Magnoliopsida > Fagales > Juglandaceae > Juglans > Juglans regia. The sequence goes on along the minus strand of NC_049910.1, from coordinate 24,538,749 downwards.
AAAAAAAAAAAAATGGGGGGCAAAGCACCAAAAGATTGAAAAAGTTGGAATATACCTGGATATATAATTAAAACCAAACAAGTCAAACCTATTAATACAGCATTGTTAATTAGCATAATTGTTTTATTTGGGTAGGTTGGCACATTCTGGAGTACTACTCAAGTGTTAGGATACTTCATCAGATCAGGATCGCACGTTTTCTTTAATTGAATGTTTTAAAGGGATACAGAGATGTTTTGTTTTGGATTGTATGTGAGATCGAAGGCCATTCAAAACAAGCCAAGCATCCTCTCTCAAGTATATTATATATATTCAACGTTGTCAAAGAAAACATGAGGAGACGCGTCGTTATTGAATACAGCTAAGCACTTTCAATACAACGCGGATTGATCTCTTTTGGTAGACAGTGATTACAAAGAGACGCCACGGCCAAGCCATTATTTTTGGATTATATATCCATGCATGCTTCATGAGCAGCCGCGCTTATGGAAGTATGATGGAGAACGGATCACAGGTGATTATTATAATTATGGGAAATATATATGAATAATGATAGCCATGCGATTCTTCTACTATCGCCTTCTACTATATTTTTTAATTTGTTATTTTTTTTTAAAAAAATTCCTCTTTTACTTAATATATTTTTAAATTTTTTTCTTAATGATAAAAGATATTAAAATAATACTTAAAAAAATACATTAAAAATAATTAAATGATGATAAAAAAATTATAAATCTATCATTATCCAATATATATTATCTTCCTCCAAAAGGAACAAGCTCGATCGATCATGTGAACGTATCCGACAGGATGTTGAAATATATGCAAATATCTCGGCTGCACGACTTCCTGGCCTATGGCCAGCTGGTGTCTGATCTTTTGTTTGGGTCCACGGCATGTTTGCCTTTTGCAATTAGTCAATTATCATAACATAACGTTGAAAGTTTAATCACGGCCACCACAGTTAGCAAATGATTATACTCTTTACAGCTCAATGCATGCGATGCATTTTTAACGACTTTACATTTAAATAATTGATATTAAAAAATTACTTAAATTGCGTACTTGATTTTACGACTCATTTTATACAATATATATATATATATATAGAGAGAGAGAGAGAGAGAGAGAGGGAGAGATTAGGACAGGACTCAGACCAAAAAGCTATAAAATTAATAAGTATACTCTACGATCCAAAATTAACTTTCTTGACTTTCCTACCTTAGATTAATGTATGTTTTTGTTTTTACTTGAAAATAAATCCTTATACATAATTACAATCACTACAAGAAATTTAATTTTTGAAAATGAAATTTATTAGGATGAAATTTACATTTTTGGAGATGAAATTTACCTTTCGTCTCCAAAAATGCCTGAGCTAGTAAATTCATTCGAACGGAAAAATAACCATTCGAACAAGATATTTAGTGATGAACAAAATTGTCTCAAAAAAGGAAAACCGTTCGAACGGAACAAAATAGATTCGAATATGGAATTAATGTCCATTCGAACAGTATATAATCTGTTCGAATAATAATATTGGCGAGAAATTAATTTATTTTTTCCAGGATAAGTTAACAATCGTTTGAACTTAAATTTATTTGTTCGAATGGATAGAGATTCAATTAATTTTTTTATTAGTATGGATTTGTGCATATATTTTTCCATTAAAGTAATAAATATTTGTTCCATTAATTTGTTATCATTTTCAAAATATAAAAATGTGTATATATTATATATTATGATTTGCGGTAAGTTAAAATATTTATAAATTTATAAATTACTTTTATGTAATTAACTTCAAAACTTTATAATGATTTATTTTACGTTAAATTTATATAAATATAACTTTAAAGATAGTATAATTTTTTATATTATCATGAACAGCAAGTAAAATAGAAAAAATAAACAAAGTAGTAAACACGAGAAATAAAAACCATACATTAAGTACATCTCAAATATATAATATTCAATACAACATAAAAAAGTAAAATAATAACTAAAACGATCATAATTATTGATTCCTTAGTATATCAACATCCTCTTGCAACATTTTAATAGATCCTTCCAGATCCCTAAGCTTCTCCATGATGGGCTCAACGAACTCCACAAACAGAGCTCGTACCTGATCCAAAGTAGCCCCAGAAGGCTGTCTCTCAACAGCGGCAGCACTACTAGAAGCTGAATTTGTGGAAGGATCACTAGGCTGTTCTTGTGCAGTCTTCTGTAAGTGCCCCTTGCTCTTGCCGAATGTGATCTTGTTAAGAGGCTCCATCTGTGGCGACCTCTGCTCAGTAGCCGACACTGTAACCCCCGATCGGAGTAGGAGGTTAGATATTAGTAGTACAAATGGTAGACTACCTCCACTGGAAAAGCGTGACTCCGATCGAATGCTGAGTAATAAATACAATGCCAAATCAATGGGATCCTCCTGTGCTATCCACAGCAAAAATTTGGCTCGATCGATCTCGAAATCAGTCTTGTGTTTTTTCGGATCGATGTTATAGCCAACAATCAAATTAAGCATTCTAGAAAATCCTATACAATCAGCCTGTCGGATCACCTTGCTCCCATCATATGGAGGAGCCGATGGGTCTCGCACTAGTTGACGCACATGATCGTCTGTGAGACCATCATCAGGTAGATCCTCATCCTCACTACCATCCGAATCTACATTCGGGGCTAGCGTGGAGGATGCGGCCGGTGTGTCGAAATCAGATGGTGCAGCCGCTGGTCCCCGTGTAGCCGCTGCAAGATATGCATCAGCTATACGGGGAATGTCAAGGAACTCAGCAATAATGCGGGGAGAGAAATTAATACTCACTCCCCAGATTGATATGGTGTAGAACAGAGCATTAGCTCTAAGTTCTCCCATGGCATGGTAGAAGTCACCGACCATCTCTGGATATGCAGTTCCCCGCTGCTCACAGATCGGTATCCATCCCTGCTCGGTGAAGATGGACTGTATGCTCCGTCCCTCCCATGAAAGATCGGAGAAGTCAGACAAAATGACTTCACGCTCGACAAGTGTAGGCCTCGTCTCCGGAGCATGAGCTGTTGATCCAGTACTTTGGCTGGGCTGATCTCTCGCACGTTTTCTTCCAATGGATGCCATTGATATACTGTTTAACCATAATGAAAGTAAGAATATAATTAACCATAATATTTAAATTATATTATTGAAGAATTATAGTATATTGAACTGAATTGAAATAATTCGTTCGAACAGAACATAGTCTGTTCGAACTAGAAAACTCTATTCGAATGGACTGTTCTGTTCATTCGAATAGATTTTCTTTATTCATTCAAACGAATTTATTTTGTTCGAACAGAAATAATGCTGTTTGGCAGCTAAGAGTTCGAACGGACTAGAGTTTGTTTGAACGGAAGAAACCAAACAGCCATGGCTGATTCAACTAAGTCCCGAACTGAAAAACTTCCTATCTAGATATTATCCTTTGTTTTAATTGGTAGAAATGATTAAGGAGTGAAGTCCAATCATTTCTACCAATTATTTTAATGTTATTTCCACGGAATACACCAAAATGGGTGGATTTAGGATTCAAAATCCATACCTCCAAACACATCCCACTCATGCAAAAAACTAAACAATAGAGGTTGAGAGTTGACCCATACCTCTTAGAAGTTCAAATGTGGGGTTCCTACGGCGGTTGAGTGGCAGTTTTCGCGGCGGAGTTAAGGGGCGAACTCGGAGGTTCTCAGTGGTTGTTGGTTCGAATGAGAGAGTTTTGTTTCATTGTATTCGAACTGGGTCTATAATGACCGTGGCGTCTCGTTCGAACTGGATAAAAATCCGTTCGAACGGTTATTATATTAATATATTTATAATTATATTACTAATAATAATATATAATAATAATAATAATATTACAAAGTACAAAAGTATAAAAATGAAACTAATAATAGTATTATAATACTTTTAATTAATATATTTAGTATATTATTTTTAAATATATTGTTTCTATTATACTAAGTACATACTAAGAGCATTAACATTGGATTCATCATTTTTATCTTCAAAATTTGATGAAAAGTACATATTTTCCATAAACTCAAAACCTCCCTATCCATAATCCCACATTGAATTAGCCATTGGATTCATCAAAATAATAATATAATATGGTTTTTTTAATAATAATATTTTTAATTTATTTTTTTCATATTTTACAATTGTACTAACTATATGTAAATTAATAATTTAATTTGATACTTAAATTATTGTTTCCCAACTTAAATATATTGTGGCTCAAAATTGGGAAACAATAATTTAAGTAAATAAATGTAGATATAGTGGATATTAGCTATATAGCAATTGAAGATGAATTAGAATGCACAATTCGTCAAAGTTTCATCATTTAATATTTGGTGAATCCAATGCAGTGATTTTAAACATGAATTCATCAAATTTTGAAGACTGAACTCATTTGACGAGTCTAATGCCAATGTTCTAAGTACTTAGTATAATTACATTGGTTGAATTATATAGGTACTATATATAAGTTATGATAACTATACTCCTATAGTTTATATAATATTATAACACTAACTATAGTTACTAATTATATAACAACAGTGTAAGTATTATATATAGTTACTATACAGCTATAGTAGTTATTAACTATAGTAGTTATACATTATATAGCTACTACATTGTAAGTATTATATATAGTTACTATATAGCTATAGCTATTATAAGTTATGATAACTATACAAGTTAATATAATTAATATAAATATAGATATAGTGGATATTAGCTATATAGCTACTACAATGTAAATATTATATATTTACTATGTAGTTATAGCTATTATAAGTTATGATAACTATACATCTTAATATAATTAATATATATATATAGTAGCTATTAGTTATATAGCTACTATAGTGTAAATATTATAAGTTATAATAACTATACAAGTGAAAATAATTAATATATATAGTAGTTATTAGTTATATAGCTACTACAGTGTATGTATTATAAGTTTTGATAACTATACAAGTTATCATAACTACTATAGTTAAAATAGTTACTATAGCTATTTCAGTGCAAGTATTATAAGTTATGGTAACTATACAAGTTATCATAACTATAGTTATTATATTTTATATCACAAGATTGTAAGTTATATAATATATAGTGCAAAATTAGAAGACCAAAAGTATATATATATATATATATATATATTAATAAGTACTATATATTAATAGTTAGTATATAGTATAAGTATTATATTAACTATTAGACTTGTAGTACATTATATATTATCAATTATAATATAAAATAGGTGGTAAAATATATAGTTATTATATAGTATATAATATTAAAATATTTTGTGATTGGTTCGAACCCAATAACGTCCCGTTCGAACGGTGTTATCTCGTGGAATGTGTTTGGAGGGAAACTTCGCGCCAAATACTCTGAATGTTAGTTTATTCGAACGTCAAAATTCGTCATTCGAACGCTCTGGTCGAACAGTGTTACGATTTGCCGCCTACATTTGAATAATATGCCAAGGAATATTCTGATTTGCTAGTTCGAACAACAAAATGATACGTTCGAACGTGAAATAAATCACGGCAGATTTGCCGCCTATTCGAAATTTTCGTGTTCGAATGGGTAAATTTTCAGTTCAAACGGGACTTCACAGATTCATATACCTGAACTTCCAGTTCATTTTCACAGTTGATGAATGTTTAATAGGAGGCAGAGCACGGCTTTGTGATTTTATATGTGTGAGAGTGCTGTGGAGAGAGAGAGATACTCACAGACTCAGTGAGAGAAGGGATTCTTGAGAGAGAGAGGAGAGGTTCGAACAAAAGGTATGTTTTTTTTTCTATGTTTTTTTGTATTTCGAGTTTCATTAATGTTAGTTTATTGCACATGCTTTAGGTTTTCTCTTAATGTGTTTTATGCTTATGTAGGTATTGTGGATTGATACTTTTGTTTGGATTGCTTAAATTCAAGGTAATATTTATAATTTTTAGATTTTTGATAATTTATAGTTTTTAATTAATTATGTTAAGATGCATGCTGTATATTTGTGTTTGTGCAATCCCATTTAAAATGGGCATTCTGGCAATATACATCTTATGAGATTGTGATTGTGAAAATTGTGTTTTGTGGCAAATGTTTTCTCTGTTTCGTGTCTGGAATCTGGGTTTGTCCCGTTCGAACGCTATAACGTTAGTTCGAACGGGATTCTGTGGGAGTAAAATATTGTTAGAACAGAATCCTAATATAACAAAAATTATAAAATTATAAGATATAAAAATATAGATTAATATAATATAATTACAAAATATTATGCACTAAAATTAAATTAGAAACTTAAAATATATATATTAACATAGCAATTGTTAATAGTTAAATTAATGTATAAAACTTATAAAAATTAATTAAAAAATAATATAGTATAATTACAAAATATTATGTACTAAAATTAAATTAGAAACTTAATATTTATATATATATATATATATATAACATAGCAATTGTTAATAGCTAAATTAATGTATAAAACTTATAACAAATTTAATTAAAAAATAATATAGTATAATTACAACATAATGTCCCTAAAAATATTAGTGATCATTAGTGGTTAAATAAAATCTCATATGTATGCATTCATAGGGATCAATAGTTGAAAATACACATAGGTATCAACTAGGATGCATGCCACGCGTTGGGACTAATTGAACAAGTTTCACTTTGAATTTTGAAAATCCAAGGGCATAGATGATTTTATAATGCCAAAAGTATGAAGTTCTGAAATTTGGTTAAATTTGGAGTTCGTTTGCAATTAGTGAAAATTTAGGGCTTAAATGACAATTTTTGAAAGTCTAGGGATATTTTTATAAATACCCAATTTTTGAAGACTTTGATTTTGAACTTATCCATAAGAGTATTAACCCTAACTTAGTATACACAAGATTTACGCAGCTACGATGTTAATTTTGAATTTTCCCGAAAGTTTGTAAGTTGGCCTCTAACTTACACTTTGATAAATTATTTATGAATTATTGATAAATGTTCATTCATATTTCAATTATCATTTTGAACATAAAATATCATTTTGTATGATACATTGAGTGCATACTTACAAGGCATGTGTTATTTTCACCATTTTTAGTATATTGCATATAAATTTCATTTTTCATGAAACTTGTTACATATGTACATGTCATGAAACATATTTTCCAAAACATTGCATGAAAATCATTTTATCATGAACCCAAAGGTTAGGATGGGGAATTATCATGGTGGAACTCCTTTGTCTACTCTGGAGTGTTTAATAATGGAGTGGTAATCCTCGAGTTGACGAAGACCAGTCAACAGGCTTCAAATGGGTTCTTTTTAAAGAACGCCGGATCGAAGTCAACATGTTATAACACCTAATGCTGGTGGGTGTACACGTTATGATTTTTATGATGTTATGTTATTTACCAATGCATTGAGAACGAGTTTATAGACAATGTAGTTTCAACGTAAGTTATACTAAGATCATCGACAGGTACTTACAGTGCATATGGGGAACTGTGACTTTACCACACGTTATGTTATTAATTAAGATAATGATGTAAGTCTATGATGATGAAAGTTTATGTTGAAATTTTTATGAAGAAGTTATGTCTTTTAAAAAGTGATGACGAAATTACTTACTGAGTAAAAACCCGTATCTCCATATTTTTAAGAGATGTTGAGGAATCTGGATGGGAGACATGCATACTGATTTTCTGCATCTCATGCATTGCATATTTATCATTTTTAATGATTGATTTATCTTTGTGTTAGTTAGTTGTTTAACTTATTGAAATTTTGAGTAAATCTCACCCTTTGATGGGACCACTATCCTTCCACTCAGAATAATAGAAGTTGTGTCAATGATAGACTAGGACGAGATTGATGGAGAACTGAATTTGCATGATTGAGGAGGAGCCGAATCTGGAGAGGAAGCTGGACTTAATTTTGATGTTCATAGCCCAAGTCCTTTATACTTTAGATCGCATAAAGAGAATGATATAACTTTGTATATACGTTTATGCTACTTTATTATTTTGAACATGATGATTATCTAATGAAGTTGAGATGTTTTAGTTATTATGACATATTTTTCACCTTAACCATTTATTTCTGTTGCGATTATTGCATACTAGGATACATTACATATTAACTGTCATGAACGGGGGTATGTAACCTTGTGGTTCATGTCCTGATGCTCTAAATCCCCGTTCTATCCCAAGCGGGGGGATTGGGGGCGTCATAGATGATCCCCGCATCCTGAGACTCTATGGCCTCATTACGATCTCACTAGGAGCCAGAGCGTACACTCTTGTCTGCACTGTCTACCTCTAATTTGCCCTTCCACCATGTAGTCCTGGTCGATTTCCTTGAGCAGCATTAGGGTATGCACGAGCGAAGTACCCTGCTCGACAGTACTTGAAGCATTGAGTCCCATCGTGACTACAGTCACCTTCATGGGATCGGTTGCACCTTCCACAAATCGGGGCTTGGCCCCCTAAGCGCACACCAGTTGATGCCTATGGCCTAGCCCCCGTCCTTGATACAACTTTCTGAGGCGATCCTGAGCTGCTTCCCTTTCCTGCAAAGCTCTTCCTCTCCTGGCCTGTTGGAGAGCCTACAAGACCACCAAACTCACACTCTGCTATAGAGGCCACCTCAAACAAACTTTGAAAAGTCAGAATTTGCAGGCAAGTGACTTGCCTATGGATCTCCCAATGCAAACCCTCTTGAAAACGCTCTGTTCGCATCTTTTCAATAGTAATGAGATGCGTTACAAACCTCCCGAGCTCCATAAACTTCAAGCATACTGCTCCACTGTCATGTCACCTTGCACTAGGCTGTTGAACTCTCTTGCCTTCTACGCCTCACCGTGTTGGGGAAGAAGCGGTCATCAAACTATAGCTTGAAATGTTGCCAGGTCACTACGGTGAAAGATCCTAACTCCATCTCAAGGATCTCCTGCTTAATCTCCCACCAGGCGGCGGCTTCACCTTGCAACATGTAGCTTGCATACAACACCTTTTGGGACTAGGTGCATCCACATATCTTGAATGTCCTCTCAAGATCCTTGATCTGCCTCCTAGCTCTTAACGGGTCTTCCTCACTCGTAAATCCAAGGGTCCTATGGGCAAAAAAACACTCATAGGAGCACCCTCTCTGCTCCTCCCAATGTTGGGCTGGAAATTCTATTGGAGGAATTTCGTCATACGGTTCAATGCCCTAGCCATGGCGTAGTTCCCATCGCCTTGCGGCAACTCTTCCTTGGGAGCTTGGCCAAAAGAGTAGTCGCACGACATCCTAGGTTGCACAATCTTCTTTCCAAAACATAACCCTTAATCCCGTTTCTTTAACTCAACAAAAGAAATTCCAAGATTAAAGCCTACATTTCTGTATTGCACCTAGGTAGCATGTTGTTTTACCCAGAGCCGAATTACTCTAATACCACCTGTGGAGCCCTCGACCCCCATGTGTGATTTGATGGAAGTCGTGACACCGGGATGATGATCACATGGATCATACACCCCATTGCCATGTGTAAGTGTGTGCAAACATGCAAAATGTGTACAACATAAATAACGCAAAAGAAAAATATAGGGCAATAAAAAAAAGTACTTGAAAGTAAAAAAAAAAAAAAACGATACAACCTGGAACAAAGCCCTCCAAGAGGTTAATATAGTCATCAGGTCGAAATAAAGGAAATGGATACAAAGGTCCAACAACAAATAACCAGTAAAGTCCCAAGCCATCACTCCTTTGATGGAGCTGGTCCCTTTTGCTCATACCTCTCCTCTGCATTAAAGTCTACGATTCCATGAAATGAAACCGTAGGTAGGATGTAACGTCCCGACCCCGAGGGTCCGGAGAGTTAACTCACATAACCTGAATATCAACTCCAACAATACTAATATATTTCTAAAACCAAGAATATATTCTTCCAAATCTTCAAAACAACGTAAATACCTCTATTTAATAAACTATACATACCCACATATCAAATCCTCAATATCACAACCCAAATAAAATATCAACTTTTCTTCATGCCTCAAAATAACAAACTAGAATAAAATAAAAATTGACATAAGTCCCATAAACTGTCTAAATCCATTGAAATCAACAATAAATAAATAACATCCAACAGCAGTACTAATATCGTGAGATACCCAAAACTATTCACAATTAATCTTGCCCACAGACTCTAATACTGATCCCCAGCTGAACCATCAATGTCATCTGAAAATATTATGAAGAGTAAGGGGTGAGTTATCAACAACTCAGCAAGTAGAGAGCATATACTAGCATGTAAATATGAGCATTTATAACGTTCGGTATGCAAACAAAAGACTTACTTTCAGAATGCAGAAACAACATATTTCCTTTCGAAATGCATAAACAAAACTTGGTACAAAAATATTGGAGCAAAATTTCCAGAAAGACAAACTTATTCTCAAAAAGAAAATCCATTAGCATATCCAAATTAAAACATTATAATCATATCATCTCATAGCATCACATTGCGACAAATACCATATTTAACCCCCGTAGTAGGATTATAAACCACCATTATACCCGTGACTGGGCCGTATACCATGTTTCACCCCCGTGGTAGGGTTATAAACCATCATTATACCTGTGGCTAGGCCGTATACCATGTTTCACCCCTATGGTAGGGTTATAAACCACCATCATACCCATGGCTGGGCCTTAACAGAAATAGAATGGAACATCATCGGAATCATATCACATTCATATACAGAATTAGAACTTCATGCCAAGGTTTCCAGACGACATATCATATCAAAATAAAATACTGAATAGTTTCAGATCATTTCACATGTTCAAAATAAACAGAATCCAAAACATCTTCATTTATTCATAGCAAAAACTTTTAGATTTTCATATTCGTTCTTTTTGCATAGTTTAGAAACAAAATGCACAAAATTAACTCATGTCTACACCAGTCATGACAGAAAAATATTTTCTCTTATATAGAATTTATGTATATGTAGAACAAACATCTGAGGTCATTTTCAGATTTCTTTTAAAAACAAACATGCATATTTTCAAAGTCAACCTCATTTCATTTTTTTTATGCAAATCTAGTATATGAATCCCGCTTACCTGACTTCTGTGTATTATCAACGCCTTGAGTCGGAACTCTAGTAGTAGCACCACCTAAACAAAACATATACCCAACATTTAATAAACCAATCTAGAAAGCTACTATTTATTGTGTAATAATCTTAAACAACCCATTTTTAACTCAATAACTCTAATAAAACTAAACCCGAACAGTCCCCTCCTCAAACCATTAGTATTTAAACCCCAATACAGCCACTAACATCTCCACCCAACAACCAAACCCAAACCATACAACTACCTTTTACCAACACCAAACCAACCATAACACATCTCCCAAAATCAACAACATCAACTCCTATGTTTAAAACATAACACAAACAATACGTCAATTCCAACCTTCAATGTAAAACTTCAATGCAACCATCATATATTTTTTAATCATTCAACATTTCAAGACTTGGGTACCTGTGCCACTTATAAAAACACCCAACACAACCGGCTCAAACACCCATTGCACACACAGTCCATAAACCACCCCGGGCAGCCCTCAATCACTTCTATACGCCACACACATCAACCCAAAACACCACACCTTAACATAAATAATCAAAATAATTAAACTTAAAAAGAATAAAAGGAGAGAGTAACGAAGTTTACCAGCGTTGGACTCTATGACAACAACTGACAAACACAAGGGGGCACTGCTCTATGGGGAAAGAGCTCTGTGAAGATGAGAAAAAATAAACTGAGTGTGTGCGCAGTGAACTGAAACAAAGAGAGTGTGCGAAAAAAAAATAAGCCGAAGAAAATAACATACAAGAGGGTTTGTGTGTGTGCAAAAACAGGGGATAGAAGTAAAAAAATTTAGAAGTGAGATCAGTGAATGGGAGGGATGATTACAGAAAAGGAAAAACTTCAGAGAGGGAACTCAGCAACTTCACAAGATTTAGAGACCCACGAAGATGTTGCACCGTGCCATAAACCCAAAGGAAAAAAAAATCATGAAAACGTCTATGAGGCAAAGGGAAATAGGGAACAAGAGAGAGAACGATGGCTCACCTTCGAGTGGCTCAGCCCACATCGACAAAACTCTGGGAAATACACGAAAGGAAGGGAATCGCAGTGCTCGCACGGGTGATTTGGGTTTTGTGCAAGAGGGAAAGGAAAATTTTAGAGTAGCTCGAAAAAAACATTTGTGAGAAGAATAACTTCATGGATGGAACAGAAATGAATTGTGGAAACGTGGGGAGTAGGTGCACCGGATGGAGAGATTTGCGGAACTGTAGTGCAAAGGAAAATCCCGCGGAAAAGAGAAACTGTGCAGCAGAAAGGGGAAAAAGAACTCACCAAACGACGTCGTTCAAGCCTCCCTTCAAGTGATCACAATTCGTGGGCCGGGCTTCGTGAAATCGGTTTGGGCTTCAACAGAACCTGGGCTTAGAGCCCGAGTGTTACATAGGAATACTACAATGATATTTTGCAATCTCAGTAAATAAGTCAGCAGATCGACAACCAAGAGATTAAAACATGAAATTATACAAACAAACAATGCTTAGCAGACTGACAACCAAGAGACTAAAACTTGAAATTATACAAACAAACAATGCACAACAATCATGGAAGCAAAAATCCCAAAAATATTCATTTTTTACAACCATCCCCAAAATGCATTTATTAGAACCACTCATGCCAAAAACACCTTTGTACCCAAAACACATCCATTTATTACGCATGCACCATGGTCTCCCCTATGAACCATGCACATATCCTGGCTCCCTTCATCACACCACGGGTAACGACTGTGTGAGAACGTTACTATCTCGTCCTAGCCCGTTGTTGCTCGGTGACAACCTAGGGGACGCCACTCGGTTTGTTAGACTCTCGAGTGACCAGAAGAGATCCACCGAAATAATAACCCATCTCAGTTTGTGTCATGATACGCACGAACCCACAAATTATTATCAAGACACGAAAACCAAGTTTTAAATTTTATCAACATAGCATATAACATGGCACATTTGACTAAAGCATCGCAGATATCAATAACAATAATAAGCATATGCATGACCGACAATTTAATGGAATGACATGGCATAGCACACAATAGTCACACACAACAACACAATAGTCACAAATCCATAGTTTCACAAACCCCAACTACATGTTTTCCCCATCCTTCATCTGGCCCTCAGCCCAAATTTCGACAACAACTACATCAAATATTCCCAACACTTTCCCAGGCCCAAGGACCTTCTCAAACACAACCAGACTGCAACAAAGTTAGCTATAATTTCAAGTTAGAAATTCAAGTGTCCTACTGGAGAGTTACTTACTATGTGAAAAAATATTCTGGATGATTGCGCATGAAGGCTTACAATGTCCTGTGATTGAAAAAATGCGCGCGTCGTGAGGTGGTGCCAAAAGCGACGGGGTAATGGTGGGGCAGCGGCTGAGTAAGGTGGCAGAGGTGGATCTGGAGGGACAAAGGGCTACCAGTGGGATTTCTCTCAAAAGGGTGGTAGAATCTGGAGCGCTAATGAATGGAGAAGAGGGTTTCCACGGAGGAGTGTGGTGGAGCATGGCAGGGTAGTGACTGATGTGGGTCTAACTCATGGGTTGAGGTGGAACCTAGGGAAGGGGATGGTGGGAAAAAGATGAGTTAAGGGAGAGAAGCTCGGCCTATTTATAGGCTGAGGAGTTGGTCTCAGCAAATGCAGACTCGGTTGAGATTGGGGGTGCAAGGTGGCACGGGCTTCGCGAGAGGCTCGCAGTTGCAGCAAGTCTTCTCTGTAACGCCCCGGACTCGCACCGGTTGGCGCGTTACTTCCTAACACTTAAACTCACATTTCAACAATATAAAAAAAATAGACTCCAAATTCCCAATATCATATAGAAAATTCGATTCAAACCACTATACTTAAATCATCTCACCCAAAGCCTCAAAATATTGATCCTCAGCTGAACCATCAAAATATCTGAAAAATATTGTGGAAATAAGGGGTGAGTTATCAACAACTCAGTAAACAGAGAGCATATACTAGTATGTAAACATGAGCATTTATAAAGTTCGATATGCAGAACAAAACATTTACTTTTAGAATGCAGAAACAACATAGTTATTTTCAGAACACATAAACAAAACATGGTACAAAATATCAGAGCGAAATTTTCAGAAAAACAACTTGTTCCCAAAAAGAAAATCCTTTGGCATATCCAAACGGAAACATTATATTCATATCATCTCATAGCATTACATCGGGACAAATACCATGTTTAAACCCTGTGGTAGGGTTATAAACCACCATTATACCCTTGACTGGGCCGTGTATCATGTTTCACCCCCATGGTAGGGTGATAAACCACCATTATACCCATGGCTAGGCTGTATTCCATGTTTCACCCTCGTGGTAGGGTTATAAACCACCATTATACCCGTGGCTGGGCCGTATAACATGTTTCACCCCGTGGTAGGGTTATAAACCACCATTATACCCGTGGTTGGGCCTTAACAGAAACAGAACAGAACATCATTGGAATTAGATCACATTCAGATACAGAATCAGAATTTCATACAAAGGTTTTCAGATGACACATCATATCAAAATAAAATACTGAATAGCTACTGAATAGTTTCAGATCATTTCATATGTTCAAAATAAACAGAATCCAAAACATCTTCATTTATTCATAGCAAAAAGTTTTACATTTTCATATTCACTATGTTCACCTTATGCTATTGTAGCTACGTCTCTATTCTATGACAAGCCACAAGGCTATGGATCCTAGGCTAAAGTTCTGCTTGAAACTTCTACGCTTGCATTCTTTCTATAGAGATTAGGTATGGTGCGAACCACCCTAGTGCTATAAGCTTGGTAGCGTATTGCTCCACTGTTAAACTGCGCTAAGTTAAAGACACAAACTCATGCACCTTCTGTTGTTTGATAGAATTTGGGAAGAATCTGTTGTCAAACTCTTTTTTGAATCTCGCATGTTAATGCAGCGAGGGTTCCTAGTTCCTTTATCAGAAGTTGTCATTGGGTATCCCACTACATTCCAGCTTCTCCTTAAAATAAATATCCAGCATATAGAACCTTTTGGTCCTCAGTGTTGCCGCATACCTCATACGTCTGTTCGAGATCTATAACCCACTTCTCTGCTCTTAAAGATCCTTCATTACAGAAAAAATTCAGGTAATGGCGAATCAGAAACTTCTCATACAAACAACCCTTAAGTTCGGGTCTAGTTCATGCATTTGATGTTGTTACTGATCTCTACGCACGTCAGTCAGCAAACGTACAACTTCAGCTAATCCTCCATCCATTGAGGGATTCTGATTCTCTTGATTGATGTCTCCACCAGGGTTTCGAAATATTCTATCACGAGTCATGTATCACTTCCTGAAACATACGGGCATGCGTATCAAAACTACGTACTAGCTCTTATAGTTCAAGAAATTCAAGCCTAACCAAGACTAAAATTTTAAGCCAAATATTTGGTGTAATTCCTAGAGACATGTGGATTTAATACCTTGAGACATATTGCACTGATACCATCCTATGATGTCCCCAAATTTTGCTTAGGATCTGACAAATATCTGAAACATCGGGACATGCAACACAAGGTAACCTATCTTCATCCATGACAACTAAATATGCAATGCACCTAGCATGCATATAGTAATATGCAATATTCGCAGCGGATAATTTTTTTCTTTGAGCAATACTATGAACCAAACTATAGTATTCCAAAATAACTCAGAACCATATTACATAAACATGAAAGTGATACATATCCATGATTACATCACAAGTCCAAAACATCTATAATCTCAAAAGTATTGGAGACAGAGCTCTATAAGTACATGCATTAACCAACTATTGGGATAGTTCATTGAGTAACTCGACTAAGGACGACAAAATATTATCTACTGGGGTAGTTCATCGAGTAATCGACCGTCTCTAGTCAGTCAGAGTTCGTTGCAGCTCCTGATCTTATCACACTGTCTACCATTCAGGAGGATTGGTAGTTAGGACTACCATGGTGATATTTGAGTACAAATCTCAGCAAATTAATAGGAAACTTAACATATAGTTCTCAGATGCTTGCATGACTGTAAAAGCATAAATGCATAATCATAATCGTAAATAAGCATAATGTGACTTGACATGTAATATGGCATGAATTGACGTGACTTAAATAGTGCAAGGACTATGCTTGAACTCGAGATTACATGAATTGCAGTGAGAAGAACTAAACTGACGTGAATTATACATGACATAAAGCTAAATGTGAAATTGAACATGAATTGAACTTGAACTGAACATAAACTGAATTGAGACTAAACTTGAACTGAACATGAGCTGAACTTAGACTGAACATGAATTGAACTGAAGGTTAAATAACATAAGCATGAACATGAAATACATGGACTTTGAATCTTGTTCAATAATTAAGTTATGATTAACAAAAGTGAAATTGGGTGCTACACGGGTCCCCTTGTGTCGTGTGTCCCTACTGATTATTGCATCACAACATAGGTATCTACATCAGTTGTGAGTTTGTTAACATACATGCTAGTTCACAGATATCTGCACCTGCTATGGAACACACAATGTACGTATCCTGTGTCAGGTATCTGCACCAGAATGAGTACGTATAATTGAAATGTGGTTGGCACCATCTACTTTTGTACCTGTTGATCTTTACCTTGTTAACCCAAGTAATTTCACACTAATTTAAACACTCCAGCGTGGATAAAAGAGTTTCACTTGGATATTACCTCATCTTAGTATTTAGGGTCGTGATAAATGTAAATAGACTTGACTAACATGGAAATACTGGTTTTGAGATATACAAATTGTACTCGAGACATAAGTGACATGAAACAAAAGTACAGATCACCTGACGTAACATAACGTGACATGTACATAAGACGAATGACATGACATAACATGAAACAAAATATTTTGTGACGTTGCATAAAATGTAACAGATAAATATTACTTGACATGGCATAAAATATAATAGACAAATATTGTTTGATAGAATATACCATGTAACATAATTTATCGTGTAATAGATAAATATTGTTGTGTTACGAAGAAAGCACGAAAAATGAGAAACTATAAGTAAGGATTTCATCACTAATAACTTAGAAACATGAAAATATTAGTTTAGAGTAAAATTTCTATTTTAATATCTCCTTGTAAAAATGATAATTTTACCCCTAATTTAAAAATTTTGCATTCTATTTAGGATTTTGTTCTAAATCCAAATATCTAATTAGAAAAATTTAAAACAAATCACAAGCATGACAAATACACTAAGGCCGAAACACTCATAGGACTAGTTTTCTTGATTTTTGTTGCAATGTCTATTAATCTCATCATTTATGCTTAAACCAAAATATTGCAACATAGATCATCACATCCTATGCTTAAGAAGCTTACGAAAACAACCAACAAAAATCCACTTCATAAAAACACAAATCTTTTTAACAAAAAGTTCCAAACTTTAACTAAAAACATAATCTTTGATTCACAAAGTTTAATCTCCTTTTAAAACATTTTCAAGAACTCTAAAGCCCAAACATTACTTCCAATATATTCCTAACATACTCATAAGAAATATTATTTTTTGAATCATCAAGTAAAAATCACCAAAAAAACAAATTCATCACCAATCTTCCGGCTTGAACACAAACTCAAAAACAGATTTTCTCAAAATCACATGGCAAAAATTAAACCATAACATGGATCTAACAACAAACCTCAACTTTATGGCCTAACCGAGTTTCCTCATGTATAAAACTCATATCTTTAAAAATAAAAACCAAAAAATATTCAAACTAACATCGTAACATGTATGCCAAAGACTTAGGATCATCATATAAAAATATCATAACCATTGGAACATGATTTAACAGCAAAAGATCTAAGCTTTCACAAAACATAAACTACTTCACTCCTTCCAGTTTCCAACTTTTTAGATCTAAGAAAACCTTTCATCAAAAACTTATAACATGCAACGAATATTCATCAAACTTTCACATAAACATGTTAAAGTCACTCCATAAAATTTCGGACCAAGAACTTTCCAATAACTTGGTAAAAAAATAAAAATATCAAGCACTGAAAATCAACAACATTTGACCGATTGAATGACCATGAAAATCAACAAAACATATATACACAAAAACTAGACTCAAATAGTAAAACCTCTTGTGAAAGAAAATTCGTGAGAAAATACTTACAAAAGCTTCAAAAATGGTGCACAAAGTGACTCAGGGAAACTGTCCAAGAAAAGTGTTGGAAATGGATGAAATGAAAGGATAGTTGACTGGACATTTTCCTACACAACTGAGGGGTGATGAGAGGGTAATGAATGACCTTGAGTGATGGCTATATCAGCCTAAAAAAATTGGCAAAAGTAGCCTATAGTACTGTTGCCTAGAGTTGTCGTGTGAGACTTAGTGAGTGAGGTGGCTTTGGCCTTCAAATCAAGTACAACTTGGGGCTATTTTGGGCAGATTTTCGTCAGACATGGATAGGGGAAAACTTCCTCCATAAGCATTGCAAAGGTGGCCCAATTTTTTGGGCCTTAATCAAGTGGGCCTCAATTTGGGGTTTAAAGATGCTTTTGCCTTAATGATGCCCAAATCCAGGCTTTCTTGGACCAATAAACCTTTCAAGGTTTAAAAGATTGAATAATGATGTCATAACATGAATGCCTTTGATTAATAGCATGTGGAAGTAATTTAATCAAGTACTTAAACACTAAGCTAGAAATCGGCACCATTTAGGATTTGGAAACAAATTTGGGGTTTGAGAAAACCGTTTAGGGTTTCAGTTTTCTCCAAACTTTTGGGGTTTCAATTGGATTCCAAGTATTCAAAGTTTCACTAGGGTTGAAACCCTCTTTAGTTTGGCACAAAATAGATGGTTGGATAGAATAGTGCTTTGCTTAGTTGGCATGATCTCAATGCTTGATTTCCTTCACATTCCCATCTCATGGTTCCTCTTGGTGCCAAGTGTCCAATACTATTCACCAAGTGTGATTAAGATCTTTCCAAGTGTCAAAATAAAACTTCTCTAACCTAATTTGGATATTTCATACTGTAATTTTGAAAACACTGCACTTGGTTCTATTATCGAGGTTACTATTATGCTGCAAAAACTTAAATATACGTACTAACCTTAGGGTACAAGTAGTTTATTAAAATTTGACTCCAAAGTCTCTGAAACAAGCAAAAAGTGTTGTCGAATAGACTTTTCATCTGATAACTAAAAATGGTTCTATTATGCCATAAAATCCTAAATATTCATTTGAGTCCAATGGCATAGACTGTATCTCATTATGACACTTCTAGGTAC
Source organism: Juglans regia (assembly GCF_001411555.2). Taxonomy (NCBI): domain Eukaryota; kingdom Viridiplantae; phylum Streptophyta; class Magnoliopsida; order Fagales; family Juglandaceae; genus Juglans; species Juglans regia. The sequence continues at coordinate 24,519,255 of NC_049910.1, read as the reverse complement.
CTTAAATAAACAAAATTACACTTTGGGCACAATAGTGAGTGGCTACACTCACTATGCTGACAGACTAAAACCTATGCGATTAAGCGGATTCATGAAAACTTTCAAGCTTTCACTAGATTCTTGAAGCGTAAAGAAATTTATCTCTTGAATTTCTATCAGGTTGTTACAGATGGCATACTCTATGACCGGCGCGTATGTGACCAGGCATCCTCTAGTCTCCGCTAGCAGAGAGGCAATGGAGTCGACCTGAGAGTATTACCATCTCGTCCAATCCCATTGTCACCAGGCGACTACTTAGGGGATATCACTCAGTTTTACATACTCTCGAGTAACCAGAGGAGCTCCACTGAAATAATGCCCAACTTGGCTTGGGGTCGTGACAGGTAACAAATATGCACCCACTTACAAAATCATTTGATCCAAAGACTATTAGCTTACATGTTTCTGTATACATGAAATCAGAGTAGAATTATAGAAACCCTAATGACAAGTAACAAATATAATGTAGACAATGTGCAATAGTTAAAAGGGTGAATGACACAACAACAACATTAATTATGAATTAAAACAAAAACACAAAATTTCAGAGCAAGTCAATTTCATAGTTTTAAAGGTTAGTCCTCAGCTACTTCAAAAATTCACAACCAAACTACACAACACAATTTCACAATTTTTCCAAGACAGTATTTTAAAGGTTAGTCCGAGGATTACTCACAACATGGAGGTACAAGTTCTAGATGATCGAGGCGTTCTGAGCACTGCTGCTGACTATAGTCATTCCTGAAAGTGGGTTAGGTTATGGTCTCGAGGGTGGTTATGTGGTCTCCGTTAGAGTGAAAATGGTGTCCATGTGTGTGCTATGGACCGAGGGATAAAGAGAGGCACAGAGTGATAGGATCAGAAGAGAAAGGGGAGGAAGTGGGAGGTGATCAAAGGGCACGGGAAGGTGGCTAGCGAGAGGTGGTGATGGAGGTCGACGATAAAAAATGTCAGAGAGAGAGAGAGAGAGAGCACATGGAGGAGATCGAGAGGGAGAAAGGGAGAGAGATCAAGAGGGATAGGGGGAGTGGGGGAGAGAGAGAGAGAGAGAGAGAGAGAGAGAGAGAGAGAGAGAGAGAGAGGGAGAGAGAGAGTGTGTGTGAAGCCCACTGTCGCCGACTTAGTGTTGGCGGCAATGACGACGAGTGAAAGGAAACCAAGTCACGTTGGGGTTAGGGTTTTCAAACCCTGACATTTTGAGCCTAGGGCCAAGAGGGAGGGAAAGGATCAAACCCTGACAAATGGTAGAAGGCGACGGTGGCAGTGATGCCAAAATAAATGGAGGGAAGAGAGAGAGAGAGAGAGAGAAGTCGACTAGAAACGAAGAGGAGACGATGGAGGGGGTATTGCTCACTGACAACGAGTAAAGGTGGAGGCCGGGGCGGAGGGCAATGACATGATGTAACTAGGCTAGCTACCGAGGGTTGCTGTGGATAGAGAAATACAGATATGATAGAGAGAGAGAGAGAGAGAGAGATCTACCTCTAATTGCACTGTACGACAATGCAGAGAGAAGAAGTGGGGCGGCAGTTTGGTCTACAAAGAGAAGAAGTGGGAGGAGGAAAAAATGAGGAAAATTTTTTAGGTTTTGGGATACATAGGCTAGGCTTTGGGCCGTATAATTGGGCTTGAAATGGGCTGGGTTGAGATTGGGCTGGGCTTCACATAAGCATTTGTTCATATTCTTCTAGAGTTTCTAAATGATATGAAAATGAAATATTCTCTTTATGGAAATGAAATGTTTTTGTAGAAATGAAATCGTGTTATGAAAGTGTGCTAAAATATTAATGTTTTCAAGTATATGTATGTAATTAGCCTTCTTTGGCAGCCCATTTTTTTATGTATCTTAAGAATAGCTGTATGCATGTGAAATGGATGTTACATGTAGTACTATCATCTTTATGTTCCATGAAATGAAATGATGAGTATTATGATCGAGGCTATGAAATGATGTTTAAATGATGCTATAAAATGATGTTTAAATAATGCTGCGAAAGGATGTTTAAATGATACTATGAAATGATGTTTAAAAGATGATATTTATGCTTATGCTATGAGATGATGTTTTATAAAATGGAATGGACTGACGAATAAAATGAATGAAAAGAAAGGAAAGGAAAAGAAATGCAAGAAATGTTTTAATGTATGAAACTATGTAACGGTCATGACTGAATGACTGATGGTACCAATGGACTGAGTAGATTGCAATTCCAATTAACTAGTACTGGTAGTGCACCCAGTGCTACCCCCTAACTGAAATAGATTCCTAACCCGGGGCCCACAGGCAAAGTCTGGTCCAAAAGACCATTAACCCCAGCACGTGAAGTGTAATAGTGTGTATTGGCCAATGGAAAGTGATAACAGTTAATTGGATATATGAAATGATTTAATTTATTTACGAGTAAATGTACAAGGTGTGGGGAAATGTTTTATAAGGAATGTAAACTTTTTTAAAGAAAAGCCCCATCTTGTAATGTTTTAAAAGGAAATAAATGCTTTATGTAAAGTATGTACATGAATGATAAATACATGAATGAAAATCTATGTTAGTATATTTTTACAATATGAAGTAATGCTTATTGAGTATTCAACTCATTTGTTTTTATTATGTCCCTCCTCCTCCCAGGAACAAAATGAGAATGAAGCGTCAAGACAAACATGACCCAAGAAAAAGGTGAAAGCAACCTAGGCATGTTTTAGGTAATGACTGAACTCACATTTTGCAAATGAATTTTATATTTTAATATTAATGAATACAACTTCAAACTCTCTTTTAAGTTCACAAGCAGGTTTTAATTTTAAATATAGAATCTTAAATATCCTATGGAGGAAATGAAAAGTTTTAAAAAGTTTAGTAATTCTCATCTTGTTTTATAAAACTATTTCCTAAAGTCCCACCACAAGAATGGGCCTTACAGATGGTCCTCATGAGATTTTAAGGATGGAATGTCACCAAGGATGGAAGGCGGGCGACAAGGAGATGGCTAGGCAGGAAAGTGCAACTAGTCTAGAAAAAAAGGCGAGCAACGGGTAAGGACAAGCTCGATACAAACATGGGAGCTCTCCACAAAAACATAGAGGTGCTCAAAGGACGGCAAATATTGTACACAAAGGCCCATACTCAATAAGAGATGTCACATCTGAAGTGAGCATGGGAAAAAAGAGATTACGAGCTTGCAGGCCATATCCTCTAATCTCAAAGGTATGGTCTAGTGCCACGTGGAAGACCTTTATTAGGGGAGACACTGTTGGATTTGACCCAAGGTAAGTTGTAGAGAATGTGCACACCTTCTCCCTGTTAGTCTCTTCCATCCTGCAAGGCTAGAGTGCAAATGGATCACAAAGATCGAAGGTCTCTCGTTCAAGCATGTCTAGAGTCAAATGGACGTTAGAACTGGGGCTGATGGTCTTACAGTATAAAAGGCATTGGACAAAAGCCAAAATCTCAATTTTTAGGTGAAAAAGTATTTGATGATGAGTATTGCTTCTTAACATGTGTCAATAATTGTGGATGGCTTTAGGAGTCCCCACGCCATTCCGACGGCATGTTGTCAGGAGTTTCATATGCGTAGAGTGATTTCTAGTGATGATTGGGATGGGACATCTTCATATTGGCCTCAATTGAAAACACGGGTATAGAGTCCCTAGGTTGATCATGCTTGGAGTCCTTGTGTGTGTTGACAAGGTAGAGTGGTTCCCCGAATCGAATGGTTTGGATTTGGTGAATGTACTCGCACATTGGCTGGATAGATTGATTCTTCGTATCGAATGATGGAGCTATTTTCCATGGGTACTTATAATGACATATTGGGGATTTGAGGTGGATTGATAAGATGGTGATTCTTTTAATAATGATTATGCATATTGAGATCTATAAGAGGTTGATTCCTCATCATGCTTATATACTTGAGGTTTATTCTAATGGTGATTCATCGCCATACTTATACCTGAGGTTTATTCTGAGGATGATTCATCGCCATGCATAAATATCTATGTTTATGACTTTATTTACATGAAGCAGTGTATACATTTTCATTTCCATTGTCTTTCATTAATAGTATTATCATGGATTTTAACCTACCATGATTTTTTCGAAGTGTCACTGTGGTAGCCATAACTCCATTTTTGTTTACCAGAGCCGTAGATCTTGATGTAGATTTAGCATCAGAAGAGTGTCCAGAGAAAGAAGGACCAGCCCGCCCAATTAAGGTGTAGACATGGAGGCCTGTCTCTAATTAGTAGATATTTGTAATTTCTAAGACTTATATTTTAGTTAGCCGACAAATCATGTACGGTTCATTGTACATGATTAAGAATTATATCAAGTTGCTCGCGCGAATATTGAAATTATTACGAAAATACATACTGGGATACAAGATGGATAATTCAAGCTAACAAGTGAGCATTAATAAAGATGATATGGTAGTCTGGGTTTCGTGACTGCAACAAGAGGGAACTTTCTAGTTGTTGTCAAACCATAGGCTTCCTCCATGCTCAAATCTTCTGGTTACATATTGTCCGGTAATTTCCACTCGAATCCATGTATCAAATTAGCCAAGGTTGCCTTTGTCATCCTTAGTCCAAGTTTGTATCCCAGACACATCCTCCTCCCTGATCCAAATGGTAATAGAGTGAAATCTTGTCCCTTCACATCAATGGCTTTTTCGATGAACCTTTCTGGGCGGAACTCTTCAGGTGCATCCCTGTAACAACCCGATCCTAAATTTAGGCCATAATAATAATAATAATTATTATTATTATTATTATTATTTTTTATCAGATTATTAGAGTTTTAGATTTGAATTTTAAATCTTGTTTGTTTCTATCCCTACGACTTTCACGGCAACAACTTGCATGGGAGATATACGTTCTCAAATTCATGCACTTTCACGTCTCTTTTTCTCTAGGGTTTTCCTTTTTGGTTCTCAACCAGCTAGGCCTATAAATGTCGATAGCCACTGCCGCCCAAGCTGTTTTCTCTCCGTAAATTACCATGGAAACCAAACCCGTACGTCACTCAGTTGATGAGTAATTTCTCCGCTTTGGACGTCTCAGCCTTGCTTCACAGCAAACCTCCACAACAGCAACTCCACTGTCCAGACCATGCACAACCGTGCATGCCACGGTGAAGAGACTTCGCAACACCGTCGCACAGAATGACTCTGTTTTTCACTCACGAAACAGAGCACCCAATATGTCGTGCCGCGAATCACCATCAACCACGGCGACTCCAAGCTGCCCAGAACACGTCGACGCCACCACCGGCCACCTTAGAAGACACTGGACCATCCCCAGCCGCGAAGACACGCCGCAGCAGCCACGGACGTGAAGGCCGAAGCCTCTGTTTTGCTTCAACGGTAGCCACCTAGAGGGACGTCGAACCACCGACCAGCCACCACAGAAACTGCCGGCCGTCCTAGTCCCGTCGCATCCACTCCCTTCCGGTAAGCCCACGACCGCCGCCACTTTCTCGGTAGTTTTTGGGATGTTTTCGGACTAACGGTTCTCTCTCTCTCTCTCTCTCTCTCTCTGTGTCACGGCGTCGCACCACCCTTCCCAGAGACCCCGTCGCGTCGCCAGTCACTCCAACCACTCAGCGCCGCCGTCGCCCTCTACCCTCTCTCGGTGAGTTCCACCATCGCAGACCCTTTCTCTCTACTCTGTTATTTGGTTGCCGAGTACTCGGGTTCTTGAAGAACCCGTGGGTTTCTTTTGATGGGCCTTGGGCCTTAGGCCCGTATGAGGTTGGGTTTGGGTTTATTTATTTGGTTTGGGCTCCTGTAATAATGTTATTTTCATGGGCTAGAGTTTGCAACTATTGCAGATTTTAATAAAATCTTTAATGGACTTGTGCGTAATTTGAGTTCATCTTATATTTTTATTTAATAATTGTTCTAGTGATTTTAATATTTTGGTTGAGTAATTTTTTGTTATTAAATAATTTATTAGTCTTGAGCTCATTTTATATAAATAGTTAAAAGAATTTGAAAGGGGATTTTAAATTAGATTTAATCTTATTTTAACGGTTTTAGTAATTTTATTGGGCTTACTATTTTAAAGGTTAGTTTTTAATTAAATAAATATATTAGTTAAAGTTTCTTTTTAATAAATGTTTAAAGAATTGGAAATATGTTTTAAAGTATAATTTTAAGTCTAATATTTGAGTTAATATTTCTTTTGTCAATTTAGTAAGATTTTAATAAAATTACTATGTTAAGAATTTAATGGAATTTATTAAGTTTCTTATAAGATTTAATAATTATGTTGAGAAATGAAACTTAGTTTAAGAATTTAAGTTTTGTGAATTATTTTAAAGTAGCTCGAGTATTTCTACTAAATTATAAATTAGTATTTTAAGTAATTTAAATACTATGAATTATTGATTTTAGTGTTAAACAAATATTTGTTTGACTATCTTTTAGAATTCCAAATTTAGTTAAGTAAGATATTAGCATTTATTTTAGTTCCAAACAATTTAGTGATAGTTATTTATTGAATATAGGTCTCAAGTTACGAAGTATTATTCAAGAAGAAACGCATCGAGGTAAGTAAATTTGATCATAAATTAGGATCATCACAGTTAGCTTATATGTATGTATTATTCAAGCCAGTTCTTTGATAGCCATTATTTATGAACCGCTCATGTCATGTGCAAGCATGTCATCCAACATAGCATACGATCATGCCATTCCGCATCATGTTTAAATTCAGAAATTATAATTTATGTATGTAATATGTCATGTATCTCATGTGTATAAGACACGTAAGCCATCTTAATTTCAAGTGTAAGATAAGTTCAGATCAGTTAATAAGATGGCCATTCAGATGCATGGTACCAATGCAGTTCAGTTTCAGGGTGGTGTGCAAGCCACGAACTCAGTCGTGGTCCACCATAGTATGCTAGAATACTATCAGCAGTTCCCCTTGCTGCAGCGGGATGTGGGGCTGGTGCACAACCTTGCACACAGGGTTAAGTGTGTTGGCCAGTCAGATAAGTAAGATAAACCAGTCAGTTAGTTCAGATAATTCAGTCATACATAGCATAAGCATTAGCATGAACAGTCATAAATTTTAAATTTAGCATGAAAGTTCTTATGAAAATTTTATGTTTTTTATGTTTTCGTTATGATAGATTTTTTACTGAGTCATCGACTCATTTTAGTTTATTTTCATGTTTTTAATTACCCAGGTGAAGATGATGATTACGAGCAGGCAGGCCAGGAGTAGAAGGAGCATTTAGTTTTGTTCAGACTTTTTTTAAAATAAAATGTGTCTCTTATGACGAAGTTATTCAGTGATTTCTTTAATGTTTTTGGGAAGACATTTTTATTAGACCTTTTATTTCATAATAAATTACTTCAGTTTATTTTTTTTTCAATTGTGAAATTAGAGAATCGCTTGCCGGGTTTATTTTTCATGAAAAATACGTGACACACCTAACCTACGGGAAGGGGGTGTTACAATCCCATATTGATGGGTCTCTTCCTATACTCCATGTGTTTATGACAACTCTAGTACCTTTACTAATATGATAACCAGCAATGTCGCAATCTTCAAGAGCTAGATGTGGGTGAAGCATTGCTGCCACAGGGTGTTTCCTCATTGTTTCTTTCATAATTGCGTCAATATAAGGAAGTTGTCCAATGTCTTTCTCTTCTACCCATCTGTCTTTCCCAATAATCCTATCGAGCTCTTCTCTTGCCTTTATGATGAGGTGTGGTTGCTTCAAGAGTTCTGACATCGCCCATTCTATCGTAACCACAGATGTATTTGCTCCTCCTATTAGGAGATCCTAAAAATATCAAGTTAACGTTATATAGTTTTTTAATTGAGCAATGCTACGTACACTTTGTAAATGGGGATTGCATTGTAAATCTAATTAATCTTATCTTTAAATTTTTTTAAAATTACAATAATATCCTTATCAAAATGATATTTTTTTTTTCATTTAATGAATAGTTTACACATGTAGTCCTCAAATTGAGACTGCAAATAAAATTTCTCTTTTTAATTATGATCATTAAATTATATTCAAACAAACGTTAAATTGTGGTAATAATATTATTACAAATAGGAAGCGATATTAAATATACATCCTTAAGCTATAAGGTTTTTACACCAGCTAGTCCATCGATCAAACTTGATCGACTAGTAAGGAGCAATACCAAATAATCACAACTGATCATACAGTATATATATCTAGCGACCAATATTAAGGGCCTGTTTGGGATTCTGTTAGGAGTCTTAAAAGTGTTTAAATAGTCTTAAAAACTTTTTAATAAAAAATTTAGGTTGTTTGAGTGTTACATTATAAAGTACTTTTTAATCTCAAATAAGTTCAAAAGTACATTTGAGGAAAAACATCATTTGATATTTTAAATGATATTTTTCCTCAAATGTGTTTTTCCGGATAATCCAGAATATAATTCAAATTTTAAAAATATTATCAATGGGCAAAAATATCCATACAACTTTAAGATAGTTACAACTTTCAAGCTTTTAAGGATGTGACTATAATTTTGAAAAGAATCAAACGATCATCATAAAGCACTTCTTTAATTTGTTTCTAAAGAAATTTAATATGTTTGAAAATTTTTTATACATATAATTATCAAATAATAAATAATTTTTTAATAGTATAACTTATTTCCAAACAAATGTATAGTTATACCTGACTGAGCGCCTTGACTTGGTCATAGGTGAGCTTAACATCAACACTAGGATCATCAACTAGCTGCAATAAAAAACCCACCATGTCCTTCGGCACAAATTGTTCCACTCCTTCTCTACTTGCCATGTGTTCATCGAAGACATGGTCAAAGAACCGATCAAACTTTTTTGCCAAGGCCCTCATACGTTTCACATATCCCTTCAAGTCTAGGAACTCGATCCAAGGTATCCAGTCCCCAATGTTCAATACCGAATTAAGCAACGCCCACTCGTTAACCATTTCTCTGAATTCTTTAAATGTTACCACTGAAGTTTCGAGCTGGGATGCACTGAAATGCTTCTTACCCAATACCATTCTACTCATAATACTGAGATTGAGGCGTGATAGGTGGTCTTTCACCTGAACTGGTTTCCCAGACAATGCGCATAGCCGTGAAACAAAGTCATGTCTTTCTTCGAAACGAATGTACTCAGAGGACTCTAGTCTTTTTGAGCTAAGTAGCTCAGAGAGACATATTTTGCGACATTGCTGAAAATATGGTCCGTAAGGGGCCCATAAGAGACTGCAGAAGTTAAAACTGGTGTACTTCCCAGCAGCGTTTTGGGGTCTAGAGGCACAGATCTGATCATGTGTCTTAAGGAATTGCTTTGCCATTTCGGGAGACGAGGCAACCACCACAGGAAAGGACCCAAACTTAAGCTGCATGACTGGTCCGAATTGCTGTGACATTTTGTGAAGGGATTGGTGAGGGAGGGACCCAAGAAGGTTTAGATTGCCTATGTAGGCCATGGTTTGGGACCTGGAGGAGATTTTTGTCGGAGGCGATGTTTGAAGGGTGCTATTTTAGAGAGAAAGAGCATAATAGCTAGCCATGCCAATACTAAAACAGCCCAAGAAGTAGAAGAAGCCTCCATAAGTGAGATTTAGGGTTTCTGGGTAGTGAAAGTTTGAGTTGGATTTTGGCATTTATATAGTTGAGTAAGCTGGATGCATGGCATGCGTCGAAATTAGTTGGTAAGTATGAATATCAGGTGCTTTGCTATTGATGTGATGTTATGGGTAGTGTCCAATTAATGCTGATATGCCAAATTTTTATAAATATTCAATCTAAAAAACCAATAAACTTTTAACTAATTACATATTTTCCCAACTAATTACTTAATGCTCAAACTAACAATCGTGCATTTATCCATATCCCAAAGTTGTTTTTACGGTTACTCAAATTTCTAAGAAATTATGACATATTTTGTGAGCATTTAAAATATCTAGCTACACGATGTTCAAACTAAAAACCCTATATTAAACTAACCTAGCTAGACTCTTCCCAAATTTTTAAACTAACAAGATTAACCAATTACAAATTCTCCCAATAATTAATATGTCTACTTAATGTTCAAACTAACAACCAAATATCTATACATATCCAAACCATTTATACATAACAAAATAAGTTCTTAAGTCAAATTATCTATACCAAGATTAGCTAGATAGCTTATGAAGCGATGATTTGATGCCAATAACCCAATCATATCAGTCAGCTAGTTACTTATCAATCTGCATTTAAAACATTGAGATGGCATATCAAATTTTTCATTTGATAATCTCACTGCAACAGATTCCATTTATTGTGACGGACAAAACTATCACAAAAAATAAGAAAACCGTCATAAAAAGGTTTTGGTGACGGTTTGAAACCATCCTCAGAATGGTCATCAAAAAGGTTTTGTGACTGTTTACTATACGATCGTCGACACTAAAAGTTTCTCTCGTTTTTTTTTTTTTTTTTTTTTATGATGGTTGGAAGCCTGCCGTGAGATGTAACGTTTGAACGTGAAGAGATTTTGTGACAATCAAATTCCATCACAAAAAGTACATTCGAACGTATCAAATAACGTTCAAACTTTTACTCGACCGATTAGCATTCGAATAATAAATATCAAACATTCGATATTTTTCATTCGCATGTTTAATTTTTATGTTCGAACGTCTAAACATTTTGATGTGACATTTGAATTTTGCATTCGCACGTTATTGGGAAATTGCTCGAACGTCAAAGATCAAACTTTCAGATAATTAATAAGTAGTTCGAATGTAACTTTTTAATCATTCGAATATTAAGAAACATCTGTTCTATCATAACAGAATAAGTTCAAATGTTTGTGGAGTATATACGTTCGAACGTAAGGTTCGAATGTAATACCTTACTTTCGAACGTATATATCACACGTCTGTGTAATTATGTTTGAACGTTAATTCAAATGTAAAGGCATGCTCGAACATTCTTTGTTTATATTCAAACGTATTGATCAAAACGAATAATTTTATAAAATTAAAAATTGTACAAATTATATCATATTACTCCACAAATAGTATCATCTCATGAAAATGTTTTAGAGAGTTGCAAAATTAGACAAAAAAATTTTGAACAATGACAGGATTTATTTCTTCTTTCCTTGTCCACCGCGATCCTGCTGCAGTGACATAACATGTTCCATCTGGACCAGCATCTCCCTCTGTACTTGTTCTTGAACTTCAATGTGCACTCTTTCCTCCTAGTCTCTTTGTCACTCCTGCAAACACATCTCTAGATCAGGCTGTAGCGATAAGAGAGCCTCCAACTCCTACTATCTCAATTTCATCTACTCAATTTCTTGGCATGCGGCGTCCAAATCTTTAGTAGGATTATTAACTTCTGAAGTCAAGGCTGTGGAGGATGAACCGACATTCTTGAAATAACGTCTCAAATCTCTTACCAAACCATACTTGGTCTCAAGAACTTGCGTAAATATGTCAATGTTACCAGAAGAAGATTCCTCAGAGACTGACTGCATTTCAATCATTTTTTCCTACAATAATTACGAAGAAAATGACACAATAAGTAACATATTAAAATAAATAGTAAGAAAGCATAATATCCATTCACATCTTGGCATAATTTATTCATACAAAATGACCTCACTTACATAATTATATTTGGCAATAAGATCAATTCACTTGCTGTGCGCATCGGTGTGAGTAGCAGCATAGACCTGAACAAGGGAAAAATTTTCAGGATAATCGCATTTCTAACAAAGCTACAGTAGAATTTTAAAAAATGATGTTAGTACTTAAATAAAGAATATGATAACAATGACTAAATTTTAACAAGTAATTACCATGTTATCGACAAGACGTTGGAATGACCTTGAACCAATGCGATAGTGGATTGTCAAAGACGTTCTATTTCGTGCATTGATAGAACCTAAATGCTGCAAGAGAAATTAACAATGTTAAATATAATCTATGAAACCAATATAGATGTAAAGAAGTTATAGGGAAAAATTCTAGAATACCTGATAATCTGGGCTTGTGAAAAGATCACAACACTTCCTCCAATCGTCCAACTTCATTTTTTGAAAAGGAGACTAAGCAGCCTGTTCCAACGTCTCAAATTTCTTGAAGTGGTCATGACATCGTCCATTGTGATGCCGAAATAATGTAGCCAGCAACTCATTCACAGTTCGTACTTCCTCACTAAGACCAAAATGTAAGTCGAATTCATCCCAAGAAGTGAATTGCATAAAAAATATAAAATTAAAAAATCTAAAAAAAAAAACTAGGGTATATAAACTTACCAGTACACGACTCTGAATGTGATCTTTAATCTCATTCGGAACATCTCGCCAAGATCGCACATAAAATGATGCATAAGCTGGGACTAGTGTTCCGACATTGGAAGAAAGAGATGCCGCACTATCACCCACACCCCTAGTGGAGTTATTGGGGATGTTGACCTCTATTTTCCCGTGCCTTCTATTTTCTTTCAAAGCTAGGTCAGATGTTAAGCCATGACCACGACGTGACATGGCATTAGCTAATATATTTAAAATTATTAAAAGCAACTTCTCCCAAAGTATTCAAATATAATTAATTATCAACAAGAATTTACTTTCTGGTAGATGTGTACTAGTAGTCTGCCTCTTGTGTATCAACTTGATCAGTAGTGGAGTCCTCAGTTGGGGAGTCCTCAAATAAATTGTCAAAACAAATAAATTAATATCCTCTCTATTTTCTTGGTATGCCTCTATAATTGGAGTGTCATCTTAATCTCCACCATAGTCGTTATTCATTACCAATCATGCATCATAAATATTCTGAGGAGCAAACTTCTGTACGACTCGCCAAGTTATTTCTCCACTAGCTTCATTGGCCCCTTTCATTAGATCAATCAAATAATAGACTTAGGCCGCTTGTACAATTTACATGCAGTATTGATTATCCCAATGTATCGATACCCAACCAGCTCCTAGATCCCACCAATCACATTTAACTACAGATGTCACATTCCCGCCCAGGTCTTTCAGTCCGATAATATCACGTATGACACCATAGTAGTTAATATCCATTGTTCCTTGTCTTCCCTCTACCAACACACTACAGTTTTACGTCTTTCGATTACGTTCACAGTCCCTAGTATGGAACGTATAACTTCAATTTCACACCTTCCAATCTCTCTTTCTCCCCTTATCTCTCTCGGTCCTAACCTCTCTTTTTCCCTCTATCTCTCTCTCAGTCACTCACTCTCACTCACAATCACTCACTCTCTCTCTCTCTCGATAACCAACAAGCACAAATGGGGAAAATAAACAAAATCCCCCAAAATTATACTGCCCAGATTTATCTCGCTGCAATAAGTTAAACTAAACAGAATGACGATGTACTGTTTAGTACATGGTCCTTTTGCAGCGACTCTTCAAATGCAAGGTCATCGCATCAAAGTGTCGTAACGTTCGAATGTTTATGATAAACATTCGAACGTTTTGTAAAATTATTCAATTCCGCCGAGTGTCCTGCCAAGTCTGTTTATATACCGTAACGTTCGAACATAACACTATTGACATCTAAACGTAGATGAAATTAGGTCCCTGTATATGCCATAGAATTAACGTGGGAAAGGTCCCACCAATCTTCTTAAAAACGTTCGAACATAATAATTCCACATTCGAACATACCAAAATAGCATTCAAAACGTAACATTATTGACCTGCGAATGCAAACGAAATTAGGTCTCATATATGCCATAGAATTAACGCGGGAAAGGTCTAGTCAATTTTTTTAAAAACGTTCGAACATAATTATTCCACATTTGAACGTACCAAAATAACAGTCAAACGTAACACTGTTGACATGTGAACGTAATTAAAATTAGGTCCCCGTATATGCCATAGAATTAACACATGAAAGGTCCCGCCAATTTTTTTAAAAAATGTTCGAACGCTCCTTATAACATTCCAGCGTAAATCCTACACATTCGAAAGTGGTTTGTATATTATAGTTATATAGTATATGTAGCATAATTATATAGTAGAGTAATGTATATAGCATATATTATATGGTTATATAGTATAGTAATCTATATAGTATATATTAATCTATATAGTTACTATACTAAATTAAATATATAATAATCTATATAGCTAGTATAGTAATCTAGTATATAGTATATATGGTAATCTACTATATTTGTTTTTTTTTTTAATTAAACTGATCTCACTAATAAAAAGAGCTTACAACATCTCTCTTATTACAATTGAGTAAATGCATGAAGAACACTCTTCAATATCATATAAATCCTCATAACAGATTAAAGCAGCCTTAGCAAGTTGTTGAGCAACCATATTTGCCTCTCGATCTCCATGAGACACTATCCATGAAGCACAAGAGTCCATGATCTATCTAGCATCCTCAATCAACAAACCACCTAAGCTCCAATTAGAGTTTTGCATCTGCAACTGGTTAACAATTTGCTTTGAATCTCCTTCTAACCAAACCTGCTTCTGACCTAACTCCTTTAGCATCAAAAGGACGGCCTCTCAGGTTCCTCAAAGCTCGAGGAGTACCAATTACTTGGTTGTGATGATCCCATATAATCACACGAATACTAGTTTTGCCCTCAACTACCTTCACAGCAGCATTCCAATTTACTTTAACCTCATTTATTTTTTGAAATGAGATGGAAGTTAAAAGTTGAATAAAATATTGTTAGAATATATTTCTTTAACATTATTTTTATTTTGGGATTTGAAAAAGTTGAATTGTTTATTATATTTTGTGTGAAAATTTGATAAAGTTGTAATGATTAGATGAGATGAGATGAGATGAGTTGAGTTGAGATGAACTGTGAAAACAAACAAGGCTTTAAAAGTCCCCTCTGCTGGTTTTGTCCACTTGTGATTCACCTAAGCCATCTGATTAGGGACAGGCTGAGCATCTTGATTTGATTCTTTGAGATTTTCTAACTCTACTCTGGCCTTCTGAACTAAAACGACAAGATGCTTGTAGCCTTTTCCATGTGATACCTCATTCCTCCTAGTCCAAATCCATCTCAGTGTAACAACCACTTCCTCTAGCTCTCTCTTTCTTTTTATTTTTTTAAAACCAAAACCCAATAAAATTAACAATATTTACAACGAAAAAGGGAACAAAAATAATTACAGCTATCAATAAGGAAGTCCCCAAAAATCCGTGCGTAATAAGCCTTGAAGAATTCCCCTACCAAGGTCATAACCTGTAAAATACTTACACCGATTATAATCCGCAACCATATTGGCTTATCTGAAAAATATGATGAATGGAGCAATTTAATTCATAAATCAAACTTTTTATATCATCCCAATAGTCCCACAAATACCATAAGTTGCATTTACCGGCCTCAATCCATCTCACAATAACTTCAGAGTCTGACTCCACCATTATGTCTCGAATACCCAATTGTTGTGCCAAATTTAAACCATCAAGTAAAGCTCTCCCATCAACCACATTGTTGGAAACCTGCCCATAGTGAGCTGCAAATCCCGCAATCACTCGACCACAATAATCTCTAATAACCCCTCCCTCCTCCACCCGCAAAGCTAGGATTACCGAGCGAGCTTCCAACGACATTAAGTTTAGAAGCGAGCTTCCGGATTTGGACATATTTTAGAAGCGAACCGGTATGTACTGATTTTGAGATTTGAAGAACCGATACTACAACGATTACACCCCTAAACAAGTACTTCTAGTTTTACCAATTTTGGTCCGGTTTGGTACGATTGTTTCTGTATATTATATAGTATAATATACTATATAACAATATAATGATAATATGTTGTAGTATATTATAATATATATTATAATTGTATTATAGACTATAGTAGGGCTTTACAACAAATCGAAGAACTGACTAGGACCCACCCAGACTGGCCGGCAGAGCTCAAAACCAGCCGAAACTGGTGGAGAATCGGTCGGTGTGTGGTAGAAAATAGAGAAAACTGATATCGGCCAGTTCGGCATCGGTTTGAACCTTATTCTAAGCGCTGAACCGGCCGATTAAAGAAATTAATTTTTTTTTTTTTTTATATATATTTTGTACTCAAAACAACGCCGTTCTACTTAAATTTAAATGGAACAATGTCGTTTTAAGCTTGTAGTTGTGTTTTAAACTTTTATTCATAATGTATTAAAAAAAATGAAGTAGAACGACACCGTTTGACCAAACAGCATCGTTTCGAAATAAAGTTGTCTTTTTCCTTGCGCCTTCTTCCTCGATCTCAGTTCTCATCCTCTCTCTCTCTCTCTCTCTCTCTCTCTCCTCTGCAACATTATTTCTCCCTAGTCTTTACTCTCTCAGACGATGTTTGCTCTGAGAATCGACCGTGAACCGCCACAGATATGAAGCATTGGTTGGCGTCGGCGTTTCTCCTCCCCATCAATCAGTTTCGCCCGGTTTTTTCCCCTGAAATTTAAGCATTGGTCGGCATTGGTTTTGCCCATAAACTGCGTCGAAGGAATCGGTTTTCACCCCTAGACTATAGTGATATATTATAGTATATAATATAAATATATAGTGATATAATATTAGCATAACCATTAATACAATAGAGTATAGTGATATAGGATTTTATAATTTAATAATATTTTAATTAATAATTTATCATATAATACAAAATTATTTTTTATATAATTATATATTTCATATATAAAAATTATATATATTATAAAAAATCATATAATTTTTTTTATATAATTTAAAAAGTTAAAGTATATATGTGAACCGGTCTGGTTCGGTGTTAGAAAAAAGAAAACCGGAACTAGATCGGTTTTGAACGATTTTGAGAAAAATAAAAATGGTATTGGACTGAACCAAACCCGATACAGGACAAAAACCCACCAGTTCGGTTTATCGATTCACCGATTTTTCTTTCACCCTTATATATTACTATATATAGTAAAACCTATGATTGTCGTGCTCACGTCTTGATCCTATCCTCCTTTTGGAGTGGTAGATTTATGTGCAGTGCCGACATCGAGAATTAATATATAGTAAAACCTATATAGATACTATAGTAAATTATATAACATATAGTAATCTAAATTGTTAGTACAGTAAACTATATAGTATATTATAATAATCTATATAGTTACTATAGTATATACATATTACTATATATATCACCACCGGATATGCAATTTGAAAAAGGAGAACATATAGTAAGATCTGCATTTGTACCGGATGTATTATATGAATGAAATATAGATGGATTATCTGAGTATAAAATATTAAATCATTTTCAGGAAATGATTATGATTGCTAACGTTTATTAAAGTAACAGAAAAACAGATCACCAAGTAGCAACTGATGAAAGCAACATTAGAACTACAAGTTCTTATTACCAGTCCAAAACGATATACATTGTTATTACAATCTAGTACACAAAACTCAGTGTACAAATTCCTAAACAAATTAATTGGAATCAAATTACTCTCCCTAATGAATGGCAATTAGAAAATATTACTCTATTACCTAAGATAGAAAATAATTCTAAAGATGATATTGAATATATAGATAAAAAAATAGACGGAACTGTCCAAATTGCTTTTCAACTTTTTAGAAGATTTTTATCACATGATTCTTCTCCAGCACCTTCTAGTTATCATACACCTACTCCATTGGGCATGCAATTCGAAGAAAGATAACATATAGTAAGAACTGTTTTTGCACCAGATTTATTATATGAATGGAATATAGATGAATTATCTAAATATGAAATATTTAATCATTTTCAAGAAATGATTATGGTTGCTAACGTTTATATAAGTAATAGAAAAATTGATCACCATGTAGCAGATATTATTGTTACAGGTTTTACTGGCCAATTAAAAGGCTGGTGAGATCATTATCTTTCACATGAACAAATGATAAAAATATTAAGTACATATAAACATGATGAAAATTTCCAAATAATTAATATAGAAGATGGTTTATGTGGCGCCCCCGACCCCCATGTAAGGAAACACAGGAATCGAGACGCCGGGATGATGACAACACGGTCACGCATCCCAACGAAAGTGCCAAGTGTGTGTACAAGCGACAGTGTACAAAAACAACGCAGCGGATTAGTCAACTAAGTACCAGAATTTAAATACAATCTAAACATCAGTAAGGTTTAAAAAGTAGTTATACAGTCATCCAAAATAAAGTTTAACACATGCCCCAAAATACAAATGAGTAAAATAAAATAACAAAACCAGTGATCCCTGATCACTCCTCGGGCGGAGCCGACTCCTCAGGCTCGCCCTCCTCCTCCTCATCTGCATCAAAATCTACGTTACCACAGAATGGTACCGCAGGTAAGTATAATCCAAAAAATTCTCAGGAATAAAATACATTTAATGCAGCCAACATGTATGCATATGAAGAAATATGCATTTTATTCAAAACATCAATTTCTCCGAAAATGATTATTTTCCAACACACGCCAAAATCCCAATTGGCCCAAAAATAATCCGTAAAACATTTTCCCAGAAAATGGTTTACACAAAATCCAACACACGCTATTTTCCCAGAAAATAGTCCATTTTTAACGTATGCACCATGATCTCCCCTATGGGTCATCCGCACACCCTGGCTTCGTAGCGATGCCCACTTCCGCGCCCAACACGTACGTGGGAAAATATCAACTACACAACGAGCGATGCCCAGTTCCGCGCCCAGCGCGTATGTAGCCAAGCATCCTCTAGTCCCCTCCAGCAGAAGGGCCACGAAGTCGGCACAAATCTCTCGTCCGATCCCATTGTCGCCAGGCGACAATCTAGGGGACGTCACTCAGTATATTACGCTCCCGAGTGACCAGAGGAGCTCCACCGAGATAATACCCCATCTCGGCTTGGGGTTCGTGATACACACGCACCCAATAAATCATTTCACATGAAAACCCAGTTTTCAATGAACACATGAACATGAATGCAATACACGAAAACCTAGTTTCCTTTACAAACATGATCATGCATGAAATCATGAAATGTACATGTACCGACACTAATCAACAACCATCAATAACCGACCCAATCAAATCCAACCAAACAACTTCATTCATCAATCCATCCAACCCCCGTACTCCTCGGACTCAGTCCGGCAAAACCAATCAACAGTTTAAATACAGTGTAATGTGTTAGTGCAAAAATAAATTAAATTCACAAGAATTCTTTGGAAAATACTTACAGTGCTATATAATAATTTCCGAAGGATCACGAAGCTGCAAGAAGTGGAAAAACAGCTGCAGAACAGTGTAAAATACACTGTGGCCGTGGGTCACAGATACCCACTTTTCAACGGAGGCAAACGAAGACCCAAAAATAATAGGGTAGGGTTTAGGGAGGTCGGTGAAGCTAGTGGTGGTGAAGGCTGGCCGTGGGTGACGGCGCAATGGGCGGTAGAAGACCAAAATACCCAAATCGAAAATGTGGATGGTGGAGCTTCACCGGTGACGGATCGGAGGTGGGGTTGGGTCCAATGGGTTGCCAAGAGGTCGGGGATGAAGTGGTGTGAAGATGGTGGTCAATGGTGGTGCGACGGCAGCACTGGAGCGAAAGTGACGCCACGGATTTGAAGGGCTACTGGTGGTTAACGGCGGCGCGAATGGAGGTTAGGTTGGTGGGGTGAGGTCGCCGGCGGCAGGGGAGGCCAACGGGCTGGGCGGGGAAGGAAGATCGGACTGAGAGAGAGGGAGGGGCTGGGCGTCGCGCGGGAGAGCTTGGGGAAAGAAAGAAAAAAGAAAGAAAAGAAAGAAGAAAAAGAAAAAAGGAAGAAAAAGAAAAGAGGAAAGAGAAAATGTAGGGAAAGAAATGAGGTCCAATCCTCATATCTTGGGTTACAAAAATGATTCAACGGAAACGATTTCAAAACTATAAGTTAAATAAAATAATTTAAACGTAATGGTAAAGTCAAATTGAAATAATTAAATCCCACAGTAATTAATTAAATATGAAAAGTAATTTAAATGCACAACAATAAATAAATATTAAGAAAGCACATAAAAATTAATTTTCACCAAATTAAAAATCCTAAAAATAACCCAATTAAAAATCTAATAATTTTAAAATAAGAGAATAAATTTTGACTCCATAAAAATAATTCTTTCAGTAAAAATATACTAAAATACGGGGTGTTACAGTTTACTATTAGAAGATGCTGTAAATATTTTAATATATGTATTAACCAAACACAGTATATTATAATAATCTATATAGTTACTATAATATATACATATTACTATATATATTACCATACATTGTGTATATATATACAATATATATTGGGAGATAAGGAGACAGAAGAAGAAGAGAAGGAAAGGATAATTTGATAAGAAAGCATTGGGTAAATCAGAACAAACATCCCTTATGAGACGCCTGTTAAAATCATCAATTTTTGAAATCAATAAAGAAGAGGATAATTGTTCAGAAATCCTTTTGTATTTAATTTCCTGTTGGAGGAAATTCAAATGTTTTTCTTTTGCTAAAAGCAAAGATTTCTTACTCTTATCCGAATCAATCTCAGAACGAGAAGCAAAGTGAAATTTTACCTTTTGACCAAGGGGGTCGGTAGTGATACCGTCCTTTTCAGTCATGAAAGGATATAAAGAGGAAATAAAAGGGATTCCCAAAATCACTTTGTCAAACATGTTTTTGACTAAAACAGAGGGAATCCGAAAACAAACATTATCTTGGCAAACATGAGCATTATTGAGCTCATAATTAATGGTCATCTTTGATTCATTTGCCGAGAATAATCTTTCTGTGGATTTTTCAAAATATTTGCTAGGGATGAGTCCTTCCTGAATACAATTCAGGTCTGATCCGGAATCAATCATAGCAATAACAGAAAATTGGAAATCATGAGCAATAACAATAGTAACTCGTGAAAACCATTTTGGAGGAATAGTGTGTCTAATCAAACAAATTTGGTTGTTCTCATGTTGGCTGGAACTAGCCTCATTTGTTTGCTCATTATCAGAAGGAACATCATGATCAAGTTGTTTATCAATTTTGAATAATAAAAATTCTTGTTTTAGAACTTCATTTTCAGATTTGAGGTTGTTAACTTCAGATCTGAGATCAGCAAGTTCTTTTTTAACAGATTTTATTTCATGTTGTAAATCAGAGGTAGAAATTTCCTTGGGTTTTTTCTTTTGAAATCTTTCCATGGTTTCTTGAAAATTAATCCTTTGTCTAGAAGTTTCTGGTTCTTGACGAACCATCGTCTTCTTTAGCTTTAGAAGATATTCTTCTTTAAGCTCAGAATTGGTAATTTGGGAAATAAGGGTTAGCAAAAGGTTTTCTTGTTCTTCAGACTTAGTTAAGACATTGATTGTCTTACTAGGAGTCTTACAACAAGTAGAATTACAATTGCAACCCAGCTTTGGATCAGAAGGCTCAAGAGTCTCAGTGTCAGAGTGATATTCGGAATCACTAGAACTGAGCTCAAGGGTATCCGATGATGAAGACGAGTCTATTTCTAGGAGTCGAAATAGTTCTTCTTTATCATGATTACCAATGTCCAACTGACTAAGCTTCTTTTTAATTTTTTGTGCTTTCTTGGGACATTTATCTGCAAAATGCCCAGTCTTGCCACATTTAAAACATTTTCCTGTAAAATCTTTTGGATTTTTAAAATTCTTTTTCTCCGAAGATTTCTTAGAAAATGGTTTTTTGTAAGGTTTCTTGTAAAATTCATCACGGGGTTTTCTCCTGAAACCACCATGAGGTTTAGAAATTTTATGCTTTCTCTTAGATGAAGCAATACTAGGAAGGCCAAATTGTTCACAAAAAGTTCCCATTTCATATTTGGCTTTCTTACTATTTCTCATCTGTTCACGAAGCATTCTTTGATCATTACACATACTAATACCAAGTTTCTTAATTACACTGAAAATATCACCATAGGTGTAATTTTCGTAATTGAGGAACCCAGAGGTATCAGTAAGTTCTTCCTTTACTTTATAAGCAAACAATCGAGGTAAGCCATCAATGAACTTTTCTTTCCAGTAAGGCTTTTGACTGTCGTCACGAAGCATTACTCGAGAAATAAAAACATCTTGGTACCATCTATAATCTGACATCTGGTGACATCGGAGATTATTTAACTGATCGCTCACACGACGAGTTATGTTGGATGGTGTACCAATAAAGTGTTTTAAAATAGTGTAAATCAAAGTATTCACACCATCAGGATGTGCCATCCCAATAGTTTCATAAAAAATAGGTAACCCTTCTTCATTACGCCTAACAGCGTTCTGAATGGTTTCCTTGGTTTCATTGGTTAGATGTTTGTCCCACCAATGTTTTAAAACACCAGAAAATCCTTGGGTTAAAATAATCACAATATCAGGCTGACGGATATTGTTGTTAACATAAGCACTTGCTACCAAAGACATTTTACTCATGGTATTAAGGATTTCTTGTTCAGAGAAACCATCAATATTCCATTCGTAAACTTTGTCAGCAGAGTAAGAAGATTGGCTTTGATAAACTTTTTCTTCAAACTGTAAATCAGGAGGAGTAGGCCTGGAATACCAATTCTTCGTCAGACTCATTGGTTTGGGTCCTTTTGAAGAGAATCTGGCAATTTCAGGTTTAAAATTATCTTGAAAATTATTTTCAATTGAATCAATATCCTTATCCTCAGAGGAATCATTGTCAGATGATTCTTCTGTGGATTCAATAAGAACATCTTCTCTGTCATTGCTGTTTAGAGCACTGGTAGAAGGTTATTCTTTTTTGAGATCAGCAATCATCTGGTCTATCTTTTCCAAAGTTTTGGCCTGAGGATTTTTTAAATCAATTTTTGGCCTTTCTTCTGGTAAGATAATCAGAGGTTTTTCAATCTTTTTCTTTGGCTGATCTTTAGGGAAAACCAAAGGATATTCATTTTTTAAAACAGGATTTGAAGTGAAGATTGGCTTCTCAACCTTTTCTTCAATTCTATCTAACTGTTCCCCGATCATATAAAGAGCAAGATTCGTAAAATTATTTTGAGAAATAATCTTTTTTGCTTCCTTAAGAATCTTGTCCTTTTCAGGATCTTTAGAAACATTGTCAGAAAGTTTGAAAGGTGAAGCAATTACTTCTAATCCTTTAACAGGAATAACAATAGTCTCCAAAGGAGGATGACTGCTTTGAATGACAGTCCTTCCTTCTTCCTTGACAAATTCTTTTTTAACAACGTTTAAAGAATTTTTTGAAACATAGGTGTTTTCTGCAAAGTCTAGAAGAGAAATATGCTTTTGAAGCTTATTCATCTCTTCTTTCCATTTGCGTTTAACACGTTGTTTTTCTAAATCAGAAAATTTTGCAACATAGGCTTTTCGCCTTTGTTTGTTTTCAGAAGAAGCAAAATCTTTTAATAAAGCAGGTAAATCAATTTCAAAAGGTTTGTTTAAAACATTTAAACTATGATGAATGGGTGCAACAGGGGCTTGCATATCTGAAGCTGTTGGTGACATAGAAGAGTTATCTTCTTTGTCAGCTTCTTCATTTATGTTCTGGTCTTTAGAAGATCCAGCACCACCTTGTGCAGTGTAAAAAGCAGAAGTAACTTGAGAGGACGTGGATTGTCCTTTTAGTTTTAAAGCAGGTTTATTGGGTTGAACTGTTCTTACTGAATCCTTAAGAAATTGATGGAGTTTGATATCATTTCTTGGATTGTTCTGAACAGGATCAACAAAACTAGATCTGGAACCAGCAAAAGAATTTCTTCTTCTACTAGAGGTTTCAGACTTATCAAAAGAAATTTTAACAGTTCCATCGAGATATTGTTGGATGATATCAGCTTGAGCATCCGGAACAATATTTCGTGGAGGAGGAGGAATTTCTTGGTCCAAAATCCATTCATTAGGAAGTGTTATTTCTTCCCAATAAATCCTTTTTGGGACCTTTATATCCACATCTGAAGAGCTACTCTGGATCAGGAGAGTATGCTTTCCAGAAGGTTTTGCAATAGCTTTTGGATCTAAATTCGTTTTTAAAAGACGATAATAAATCCGAAAAATCAAAGCAAATGGTTTGCTTCCTTCAAGCATTTGATAGCCAGAAGTCAAAATATTCAAAATTAAGCATTTTGAAATGTGTTTGTCAGTTAAACACAAAGTTAGATTTGGAAAACAATCAAAGTGAACAGGTCCTTCCGAAAGGGAGGATTGAATCATTCCGAGAATGCTATCCTCAAAACTGAGGAATCTGCCATCTCGTAAACAGCAAAGAACAGAGGCGTTGATGCCTAACCTTGTTAAAGGTTTAGCAGCAACTTGAACAGAACCTATGTGAATATATTTATATCCCATTTCAACATATTTTTTAATGTCATCTTGGTTAAGGAGATAATGTAGGTTTGTTCGACTGTTCGAACATTCAAAGTTTTCAAAAAAGTATTTTTTAACCAAGTGGTTTGGTAAATAGAAGAGGGATTAATATCTGGGATCTTCCACGATCTCAGATCAGGGGATAGCTCTTCACCATAAGAGCAATCTTCTTCATTAATTATGTCAGGAGGCAGGGCCGTCCTGGAACTAATTGAGGAATTACTCCTCCACATTCTAACAGGTTTTGATCCTAATCTACAGGGAAGGTTGCATCTCAAAGAGGCTGCGAACTTACCGTTTGTGGGACTACCCTCAGGAACCACTATCTGCCCGACGCCTACCCCGGCTTTGTGGGTCTTACCCGGATTCCTTACTCTATCCCAGACCCGATCCTGAACCACCTAGTGTAGAAACTCCCGCACCCAGTAGAGGATGATCAAAACAAGATAGAAAATAGAAGAATAATGTGCAACAATTAGATACCAGATTGGCTCTGATACCAGAAACGCGGAAAGAGAGAGGGGGGAGATACGGAGACAGAAGAAGAAGAGAAGGAAATGAGAATTTGATAAGAAAGCACAATTAAATATGCACACAATTATAAACAGGCGGTTAAACCGACCATATGCATGTATGCAAAACAAAGTAAAGTATATGAACAAAATATCATTAACATAAATGATATTGAAATTACAATAGGAGAAGCAGGTAGTGCAGATTTGCACTTACAATAGTTGAAATAGGGTGAGAGTAAACAAGGTGGAATGGGAGAGAGAAGAAAGAGGCGAGTGTTTGTGGAATTGACTCTCCCTAATTCTGAAGCAAGGTTCTCTTGTTATAATGTAAGGAGTTCCTGTTTACAATCATTAAAGTAAAACAATAAAAGCAAGTCCGTGAGTGAACAATGGGTACTGTTTAAGCACGGGGTAAACAATCCTGTCAGCTTTATGTCTTTAGCTGTCTGTTTTGACTGCTTTTGGCATGTGGTGACAGTGGGAATCATCATTATGTCCGTTTGTGTCTTTTGCTGGTGCTTTCGGCACAGAACGCCAAAATAATAAAGAAGGGCTTGGCTCGGGGCTCGATCAGTCTTAGGAGACGGTCAGCCTTTACCTTTCCCTGGCAATTTTTGTTTGAAGAGCTCGATCAGTCTGTTGGACGGTCAGTCTTCAAAATTAATTTTGATCAATCATCAGATAGCTTCGGAGTATCTGGTGAATCATGACCAAAGAAATTGTATGGATAATTAATGGAATTCTCTGAAGATGCTTCTGAGTTGTTGTCTTCTTCAGAATCTTTTTCTAGAGATTTCTTTAGTAATTGAACTAAATCCCGTTTAGAGAGTTCTTCAAGAACATTCTTTTTCTTGGAGGAACTTTTCTTGGAGGAAGTGGCGGTTGCCTTTCCTTTCTGGGAAGTAGTTGGTGAAGTAGGAGCTTGGATCTGTGGATATCCAGTTGAAACAAGAGAACCATATGTAATTTGTGGGAATTCCTTCTTGTCCTGCAAATCAGGAGCAGTCTGAGGGAAGTCTCTAATTATATGTTCAATAATTTGTTGGGTATAGGCAAACCTATCCCACCATTTTGTGCAGCAATAGCGAACCAAAATATCAGTATGTCTTTCATAAGTCCATTTCATTATCCAGGGTACCTTGTATCTCTGGCAAAAATGGAGAATGTAGGGGAATTTTTGCATATGCCGATCTATTTTTGGGTTTGCAAAGGTGCAATAAGATTTGAAAGCTCGGATGAGCTCATCAGGAAAATTTTCAGGAATAGGTCCAAATTGGTCCCACCATTTGAGGAACCAGTATAGGAGATTTCCTTTAAATTTTTTATCAAAATTAAGAAACCATGAATGACTCATATCTGGGAGTTGGAAAAACATGAATCGATTCCAAGCAGAGATATAGTCATAATAGTTGAAAGCAGTGTCTGTTTTGGCCAGTCGTTTAGGAGTGGATGGGTTTCCCCATTCTTCCTCATTAATGACATGGAGAATATAGGCACTGTGGAAAATCAATTTTTTGGGATCAGTCTTATCATAAATTGGCTTTATGATAATTGAATCAGTTAGGATTAAAATGCTGGAATAGAACTGGAGATTCTTGGAGGAATCTTCAGGGATCCAGTGAAATCCTGGGGGAAAATAGGAAGAAGCAATTTTGAATGGATCTGTCTGACCAGATCTATTCGGTTCAATGTAAAAAAGGTGAACAGGGTTTACCTTTTTTATGTACACAACTTTTCCTTTTGGGAGGAAATACTGCGTAGTAGAAGCAGAGGGGGAAGTAGTTTTAGACGCGATTGCCTTGGCATAGGGGTCAAAACTACTAACAAGTGTTGAAGCAAAAGTAGGTGGTTGAATTACTTTACCAAGAGGGGTAAACCTGTTGGCAATTTGCAAACTGTTTGAAGCAGGGGTTGAAACAGTTTCATTCTTGATATTTTTCTTATCAGGAATGGGAGGAGGAGGAGGAGCAGGCTGTTTATCTTTTCCCTTTTTCTTGCTCATTGTGGTTCTGCAAGAATTCACGGGTAAGAAAATCAGGAATAGAATTTTGAGATCCTTTGATGTATTCAATATCAAAGTCGAAAATACTTAAAATAGCTTGCCAACGTGCAAAAATGTGTTTTGATGCAATGTTTTTAACATCTTTTTCTAAAACAAATTTAGCACTCATGCAATCAATTCGAACCAAAAACTTCTGATTAAGTAAATCAGATTGAAATTTAGAAATACATAATACTATTGCCAAAATTTCTTTTTTAATAGTACTATATTTTTCTTGTGCAGGATTCCAAGTTCCTGAATGGAAGCGAACAATTTGTTCAGAGGAACCTGGTGAAACACATTGTTTCAGAATGCCACCATAACCAATGTCAGAGGCATCTGTTTGAACAATTTTAAATGAATCAGAAGTAGGGATACCAAGGCACGGAAGAGTTTTGACATGTGCTTTGATCTTCCTTACTAAATTAGTATGAACTTCTGTCCAAGGAGGAGGATTGGAAAGGAGTCGTTTGAACAAAGGACGACACTGTTTCCTCATATCCTTGTAGAAGTCAGCAACATAATTGAGAGATCCTAAGAACCTCTGCAATTGATTTTTGTCAGTGATGACATCAGGAAATTTGTCAGCAAATTCAATGGCTCGTTGGATGGGCCTGATTTTGCCTTCAGAAATATCATAACCAAGGAATCTAATCTTGGTTTGGAATAATTTGATTTTTGTTGCCGAGACAACAAGACCATTATGTCTAATGATATCAAGAAACGATTGCAAGTGTTTCCAGTGTTCATCAATAGACTTAGAGAAAACAAGGACATCGTCTATGTAGACAATGGTGAAAGCAGAGAACGAATTGAAAATATCGTTCATGATATTTTGGAATTCACTTGGAGCATTTTTGAGACCAAAAGGCATCACATTCCACTCAAAGTGACCAAAGGGGGTAACAAAAGCAGTCTTATACCTATCTGACTCGGCTATTTGGATTTGCCAAAAATCGGACTTTAGGTCAAATTTGGAGAAGACTACTGCATCACTTAACCTATGAATTAAGTCATTTTTGTTGGGAATAGGGTACCTAATCCACTCTAAGACTTTATTCAAGGGTTTGTAGTTGATAACTAGACGAGGGGTACCTCTCTCTAGTTCGGCATTTTTCTGAACATAAAAGGCTGAACAAGACCATGGGGATTTGCTATCCCTAATGATCCCTTTTTGCTTTAATTCAGAAATTTCTTTTTTGCAATATTCCAAGGTCTGTTTGTTCATTTGAACAGAAGTGGCCTTTGTTGGAATATTTCTTTCATCAAAATCTTTAATGTATGGGAGAGAAACTATGTCTTCCTTCCTATACCAGAAAGCATTGGGTAAATCAGAACAAACATCCCTTATGAGACGCCTGTTAAAATCATCAATTTTTGAAATCAATAAAGAAGAGGATAATTGTTCAGAAATCCTTTTGTATTTAATTTCCTGTTGGAGGAAATTCAAATGTTTTTCTTTTGCTAAAAGCAAAGATTTCTTACTCTTATCCGAATCAATCTCAGAACGAGAAGCAAAGTGAAATTTTACCTTTTGACCAAGGGGGTCGGTAGTGATACCGTCCTTTTCAGTCATGAAAGGATATAAAGAGGAAAT
Organism: Juglans regia; assembly: GCF_001411555.2. Taxonomy (NCBI): domain Eukaryota; kingdom Viridiplantae; phylum Streptophyta; class Magnoliopsida; order Fagales; family Juglandaceae; genus Juglans; species Juglans regia. The sequence continues at coordinate 24,490,739 of NC_049910.1, read as the reverse complement.
AAAAGGGATTCCCAAAATCACTTTGTCAGACATGTTTTTGACTAAAACAGAGGGAATCCGAAAACAAACATTATCTTGGCAAACATGAGCATTATTGAGCTCATAATTAATGGTCATCTTTGATTCATTTGCCGAGAATAATCTTTCTGTGGATTTTTCAAAATATTTGCTAGGGATGAGTCCTTCCTGAATACAATTCAGGTCTGATCCGGAATCAATCATAGTAATAACAGAAAATTGGAAATCATGAGCAATAACAATAGTAACTCGTGAAAACCATTTTGGAGGAATAGTGTGTCTAATCAAACAAATTTGGTTGTTCTCATGTTGGCTGGAACTAGCCTCATCTGTTTGCTCATTATCAGAAGGAACATCATGATCAAGTTGTTTATCAATTTTGAATAATAAAAATTCTTGTTTTAGAAATTCATTTTCAGATTTGAGATTGTTAACTTCAGATCTGAGATCAGCAAGTTCTTTTTTAACAGATTTTATTTCATGTTGTAAATCAGAGGTAGAAATTTCCTTGGGTTTTTTCTTTTGAAATCTTTCCAAGGTTTCTTGAAAATTAATCCTTTGTCTAGAAGTTTCTGGTTCTTGACGAACCATCGTCTTCTTTAGCTTTAGAAGATATTCTTCTTTAAGCTCAGGATTGGTAATTTGGGAAATAAGGGTTAGCAAAAGGTTTTCTTGTTCTTCAGACTTAGTTAAGACATTGATTGTCTTACTAGGAGTCTTACAACAAGTAGAATTACAATTGCAACCCAGCTTTGGATCAGAAGGCTCAAGAGTCTCAGTGTCAGAGTGATATTCGGAATCACTAGAACTGAGCTCAAGGGTATCCGATGATGAAGACGAGTCTATTTCTAGGAGTCGAAATAGTTCTTCTTTATCATGATTACCAATGTCCAACTGACTAAGCTTCTTTTTAATTTTTTGGGCTTTCTTGGGACATTTATCTGCAAAATGCCCAGTCTTGCCACATTTAAAACATTTTCCTGTAAAATCTTTTGAATTTTTAAAATTCTTTTTCTCCGAAGATTTCTTAGAAAATGGTTTTTTGTAAGGTTTCTTGTAAAATTCATCACGGGATTTTCTCCTGAAACGACCATGAGGTTTAGAAATTTTATGCTTTCTCTTAGATGGAGCAATACTAGGAAGGCCAAATTGTTCACAAAAAGTTCCCATTTCATATTTGGCTTTCTTACTATTTCTCATCTGTTCACGAAGCATTCTTTGATCATTACACATACTAATACCAAGTTTCTTAATTACACTGAAAATATCACCATAGGTGTAATTTTCGTAATTGAGGAACCCAGAGGTATCAGTAAGTTCTTCCTTTACTTTATAAGCAAACAATCGAGGTAAGCCATCAATGAACTTTTCTTTCCAGTAAGGCTTTTGACTGTCGTCACGAAGCATTACTCGAGAAATAAAAACATCTTGGTACCATCTATAATCTGACATCTGGTGACATCGGAGATTATTTAACTGATCGCTCATACGACTAGTTATGTTGGATGGTGTACCAATAAAGTGTTGTATATATATACACAATGTATAGTAATATATATAGTAATATGTGTATAGATTACTATACTAACTCCATATAGTATTTTCCAGTCGATCTATAAAAAAAATTCATTCCATTTACATTCGAACGTTTACAACACACATTCGTACAGTACGGGAAATAACGGCGTTCAAACGTATTAGTTGTAACGTTCGCACATTACTTGTATATATGTAGTGTGTCCAAACGTCGAACGACCTTTCCACCCACATCTAAGTTTTGAACCGTTGCACTCAGCCATCAAATCTATTACACGCCGCCGTCAATCGCCATCATAATTGTCACATAAAAAATTTGCGTCCATCTCTCTGCCTTTTATTGTGTTTTTCTTAAGCTTTTTAAGGACTTTCTTTATGAATCGAAACCCACTTGAGGCCAGATTTGTAACTTGAATATTAGGCTACCATGAGTGGCCAATGGCCAAATGGCCACCGTAGATAGTCTACACTCAATGTATATTTCATTTCTACGGTGGCCATTACAAGATTAACGTACAATTTGAGGAAATCGAAAATGACTAAGTCAACTCAGCCATTTTCGGGTTTGAACGCCCTAATGTCCCATTGGAAACGATCGAACGATAATCTGTACTTCGAATGTTCGAATGTACTGTTACGTTCTCATGTTAACCTACGTTCGATTGTACTATTAGGATCGAATGTTTATACACTAAAACATTCGAATGTAATGTTTTCTTGGATGTTTGACTCCTAACGTTCGAACGCAACATTTCTATAGTTTGAATATTTAGGTACATGTTCAAACTATATACATCAAACGTTTGAATGTATGCTCTCATGGGACGGTTTAGTCATAATGTTTGAAAGCACAAGCACGTTCATACGTATTTACATGAAACGTTCGAATGTAACGTTTCTTAGGTCTTTTGACTCCAAATGTTAGAACGTTATTGCGTACATGTTCGAATGTATCTTCTTATGTTTGAACATTAAGTTCTACATTCGAAAGTATTTCAAAACAAATTTAATTTCTTTCCCTTTATATATATGCATACTCACGTTTTTCCATTTTGAAGAATATAGTTAATCCTTTGATAACTAGGAAATAGAGGAGGGAAGGAACCCATGACACTTCTCGGATAGGCTGTATAACTGTTATGGCCGAACGCGAAGTGTATATCAACTAGTTCGACGAGCTGACAAGGGAGGAGAAGAGTCTAAGATTTGTCTTTATTTTCAGAGGTTGGACCAACATCTACGCACTGAGGAAGAGGATATACCCTTCCATGGTCCACGAGTTTTACATGGAGATGCTGTCCATGCCTCAAGATGCATAATCTCACGTCGTAACTATATGCGTTGTTCAATTCGAGGTTTTGGCGGAGTTCAGTACGACCGCGATGAGAATTTCTTCATCCTCACTAGAAGATAATACTTCATTCAAGAGTTTTGTTACTCATCTTCCCACACATAACACTTTTTTTTATACCCGTTAAACTAATTGAGTTTTTCTACTTAATTTATACACCATACCTTTGGTAAAGTAAAAAAAATAAAAAATAAAAAAATCATGTATGATGTGTGGTATAGAGATCATGATGAGTTCTTCAGACAATCTTCTTTTCTTTTCACTGTTACATCTAGGACTTTTGTCTAGAAGCAAATGTTGGATGCATGTTTAGCACCGGCTGAAAGGGAAGTAAATGGTTTTGATAGCTATCATTGATGTGTACGTACACTTCTTTTTTCTCTTATTTGTTTAATGGGTAATGGCTATACCAATCAACAAGGTAATAAGATGGAATAATATTTGCCTTTAATTAATCTTAGAAAATCAAAGAGATTGTATATCTAGAAGATAAGGTTGATATGTGAAATATTCATAAATACAATGAATTAAATGCTTGCCGTGTCTACTCTTCTTTTTCATCCATCCCCATTTCATATAATTTGTACTTATGTTGGTAAAGGAGACAAGTTGCTCAGAGCTCACTGTTACAATACACCCAAAAGTAGATGCATTCGAGGTGTTTTATATCAAGCAATTTAGGGACAATTAGAAATTATTATTGATAAGGACAATTTTAGATTACTATTTAGGAGTCTATTATCTAGATTTAAATTTGAATAAGAAAGTAGATTGATTTTAGGTTAAAGACTTTTTGTAGTACTATTTAAAGTCTTTTAAAATTTTAAACAGTTTAGGAAGTATTTGAATTAATATAATTAGGTATTGGATGCAATTTTATTGGCATACTTTCTACAATGGTTGTGATTCAATAGTCTTTTGGTTACTTTCAAGGGATTTGCCATGTACCACGTATTGAGTTTAAATCTGGATATAGATAAACGTTTAGACTATTGGGATATGTCAAATTACCCCAATAATGTTCAATTAATTCGACACAACCACAGACCTAGCTAGCTATATATATGCGTGTTCAATTAATGTATTTTTTTTCAAATGTTGGCTCAATAATACATTCACAGACAGGCCTATATCCGTGCCTTCAGCTACAAGATCCTATTTTGCAAAATAGAACAAAAAATTGACGCAATTGTATGTTTGTTATTAAGGTTAAAAATTGATGTAATTTAATATAGTACATCAGATTACAGTGGAGGGTGGGGGGGACTCAAGCAAAACTAGAGAAAATCATAACGTAGAACCTAACGAGGAAAATTTTAAATGTGCCTCCTTAGTAGAAATCGCGTGATGAGGATCACAAAAGGTAAAATATATGTCGTAATGTTGGAAGCCTCTGATCAAATACTACTACATATATTGCCCACTAGGTCGATAGGCACCATACGAGCGACATGTATCATAAACTCCGTTCGATCAATGCCAACCTCTGTCTTGTGCTGCCAAGGATTAATATTGTTGTTGATCATCAAGTTCATGATCTTAAAGAAAGCATATAAATCAGCCTGTTGAATGCTCTTCATCCCATCATAGGGAGAAACATTTGGACCAACAACCAACTGTCTAACCTCATGATCCACGAGGCCATTGATGTCATCTTTATCAGAGCCCTCATCTACAGCCGTCTCCCCATCAACTGTAGATTCCACAGGCACCACGTTCGAATATGCAATCCGCAAACGTTGGATGCCGATGAAATTAGCAAGTCAGTCTGTTGAAAATATAAATGTTGCTCCCCATTATAGTTATCGTGTATGCATCATCAGCATCTAGTAGGAGCCACTGAGTGCTTTATAAAACTGAGTGACAATGTGGATGTATAACATGAGGTGGAATGCCTCATCCCAGTGGTCTAGAATTGGTGTCCAACCGCGCTCCACGAAGACGGATGCCAAGGAATGCCCCTCCCAAAGAAGATCTTGAAAGTCAGAGATCTTCACCTGACTCTCCAATAACACCGTCCCGCCAATAAATGTATCGCCACTAGTACTAGAGGAAGTTTCCCTTTGATTTCCTACACTTCCTTCCCATAGATGACATTTTCAACCTGAAATTTAAATAACAAAATTCATAAAATTAGTTATAAAATATCAAATATAAAACAGTAAAAAAATTATATAATGACTAAAATAATTTAAAATTGATTTACTCTTAAGCGTTCAGTAGAATTACAAGGCGTTTGAACGCCACATTGCAATTTAAATTAACCGTTCGCACAATGTTACATATGTTTGAACGGAAACAAAAGTGTTCAAATGGTTTCCCAACCGTTTGAAATTAAAACCTGTCAGTAATACGTTCCAATGTGTTCAAACGTCATTTTTATGTTCAAACGCCATCTTAATAGATGGTCGAACGGTATCCTAACCATTTTAGATTCTGACCCTTGAGCTCTAACCATTCAAGCAAAAATCAGGATCAAGCTCAGCAATGGCTGAGTCGACTCAGTGGCTATTGAAATGAAAGAAATCTATCGATTCTTCCATGAATAACACACACAAGGCCAGAATGTGCATAAAAGCATCCCGGCCTTGTGTTTTCTAGCCCTAGAATACTAAATCAATAAATTAAATGAATTTTATATTTTTTTTTCAAAACTAAATGAAAATAAACAAAAAAATACATTTAAATGGAGGAAATAATGTACCTTTTGAACAGTTGTAGTGATGGTTGATGGTAGCAGTGATGCAGTGTGCATTCAATCGATTTTTGAGTTTTGAACGCTCAGACAAATTGGTTCGATCGATCGAGAACCAAGCGCCTCTTATAGTGTAGATTCGTTCGAACGCATTTATGCCTTGTTCAAACATACGTCCGAACATTAAATTTCTTTGTTCGAATGGTTTTCTGTTCGAATGCGGTATATAGGCATTAGAACTTTAGTGCCCCTCAATTTGCATATTGTATTTTTTTTTAACTCATTTCAAATATAAAATAGTAATATATACTATACTATATACTATATTACTATATATTGTATTATATACTATACTATATATAGTATGTAACTAATACTAATAGTAGTCAAAGACCTGTGACCTGATTGGTATAACTCTCAGCCTCCAAAATGGACGTCTGGAGTTTGAAATCCCCCTCCTCCAAATATATATATAAAAAAAACTAATAATATTAATTATTAAACTATAATATTTGTTAAATAGTTATAGACTTATATTATAGACATATTAATACTAATATAACTAATATAGAGTATAAGTAATACTATATAGTAAATAAATAATAGTAATATATTATAACTAATATATACTATATACTATAATACTAATATATTATAACTAATATATAGTTATAAGTTATATTACTATATTATAACTATAGTTATATGTAGTATGCGACTAATACTAATAGTGTATAACTAATATTATATTATAGACATATTAATACTAATATAACTAGTCTAGAGTATAATTAATACTATATAGTAAACAAATAATAATAATATATAGTGATGATACAATGTACTATAGTATCATCACTATATAAGATTACCCAACTTTGAATGGTATATTTTATGATGGGTTATTATTATGCTAGGAAGAGAATTAGATTCTCCTTTAATATGTCAACCTCAAAATCAAAAGTAAAGTCTAAATCTTCTTACGCATGGCCACCATCTCCTCCCTGTACTGTGTTAGTGTCGGCTGATAATGTTCATGTATTATTAGAATTACTGTTTTGTACTGTTCTAGTGTCTATATAAAGGAGTCCGCAAGAAAAGAAGAGCATTCAGAAACTCTAATCTATAGTAGTCCTAACACTATAGTATATATTATAGTATATAATACTATATTGTAATACTAAAAATCATATAAAATTCTATAATTTTTAGATAGTCTTCTCTCGTTTTCTCCCTAAGGGTACGAGGTGGACTTTAAGGTGGAAACTGGTGAGATCTATTGCTTGGGCTGATTTCAAGTGATAGAAAATGGATGATATACATGAGAGATGGAGTAAATTGCGATTAACAGAGAGTGAGGCGAGTGTGCTGGATCTAGAACTAGATGGGGTGACTGAAACAAAGGAGATGGGTTATCGAAGTTTGGTGGAGAAGTTGTTTACAGATCACGTAGTAAGTAAGGAAGTGATCTCCTCAACAATGGCAAAGGTTTGGAGAATTAGTAAACAGGCAGTCTTCCATGAGTGTGGAGCGAATATCTTTACAGTGACTTTTGCTACACATGCAGATAAGCATAAGGTGTTAGCTGGGAAACCATGGTTGTTTGATAATGGTTTGTTTACTTTAAAGTTATTTGATGGGCTTACCCAGCCAAATAAAATCAAGTTTGATTGTGAAGAGTTCTGGGTGCAGCTTCACAATCTGCCGTTAGCATATATGAATCAAGTGTGTGGGGTGCAGATCGGGAAGACAATTGGCAATGTATTAGAAGTAGATATCCCGGATGATGGGATAGGGTGGGGAAAGTTCCTACGAATCAAGATTGAAATGAAGTTGCACCAAGCATTGCCTAGAGGTAGAATGATTGGTGTGAATGGTGATAAAGTCTGGACCCCCATTAAATATGAAAAATTTCCAAAAGTTTGTTTTATGTGTGGGTATATGTGACGCCCCCAAATTCCACTTGGGATCGGATGGACATTTGAAGTGTCGAGACATGCAACACAAGGTTACCTGCCCCCGTTCATGACATATAAGATGCAATATTCCTAACATGCATCTAGCATTATGCAATATTCGCAGCGGATAATTTTTTTCTTTAGCAATACTATGCACCAAACTAAAATATCCCAAATACTTAAAACATACTCCAAACTTAACGACATACTAAACAACTAAGATCACAATAATAGTCCTTAAGGTTGTGATCAAAAGAGTGCTGGAGATTGAACTCCACCAATACAAGTAGTAATCTGAGGTAACTATTGAAATACCATCTACGTCGCACCGTCGCTTAGTCGGCCGTTTCCAGTTGGTCGATTCCCGGTTCTCCTTCAGATCCTATAACAAAATCTACCATTCGGGAGGAATGGTAGTTGGGACTACCATAGTGAGATTTGATTACAAATCTCAGCAAGTTAACGGAAAACTTCCACACAGGTTAATGATGCATGCATGGCAGTAAAAGCATGAATGCATAATCAAATCATAAGTAATCATAACATAACTTGACATACAACATAACATAACTGGCATAACTTAAACTGAAACTGAAGCTTAGCATGAACGTGACTTGAAACATAGCATGAACGTGAACTTGAAATATAACATGAACGTGAACATGCATAATTTGAACATGAACTTGAACATGACATAACATAAATGTGAACTTGGAACATAACGTAAATGTGAACATAACATAACATGAACTTGAAACATATTCTTGTCTCATGGGATTACCATGATTGCGTGAACGTAAACTTGAACGTAACATAACGTGAACTTGAAACATGACATGAACGTAAAATACATGAACTTGAAATCTTATTCAATAGACTTAATCATTAAAGTGACCATATGGGTGCTACACAGGTCCCCTTGAGCCGTGTGTCCCTACCGATTACCGCATCACATCACAGGTTTCTATACC